>NW_022261983.1:17998800-18008406 GCF_002021735.2 Oncorhynchus kisutch
TTCTACACCTTGTAGAGTCAACATGGACCAGCATCCCTGTGGAACGCTTTCAACACCTTGTAGTCAACATGGACCAGCATCCCTGTGGAACGCTTTCAACACCTTGTAGAGTCAACATGGGCCAGCATCCCTGTGGAACGCTTTAGACACCTTGTAGAGTCAACATGGACCAGCATCCCTGTGGAACGCTTTCTACACCTTGTGGAGTCAACGTGGGCCAGCCTCCCTGTGGAACGCTTTCTACACCTTGTAGAGTCAACGTGGGCCAGCATCCCTGTGGAACGCTTTCTACACCTTGTAGAGTCAACGTGGGCCAGCATCCCTGTGGAACACTTTCTACACCTTGTGGAGTCAACATGGACCAGCATCCCTGTTGGAACGCTTTCAACACCTTGTAGAGTCAACATGGACCAGCATCCCTGTGGAACGCTTTCAACACCTTGTAGAGTCCATGCCTCTGACGAATTGAAGCTGTTCTGAGGGCAAAACCCAATGTTAGGAAGGTGTTTTTAATGTTGTGTACACTCAGCATAGATGGGTATGCTATGTGAATATGCAGGGTTAAATTGTGATGTTAGCCTGTGTGAATGGTAACATATGGTTAGTCTGCTGTGGGGGATTCTCATACCTGGGTGACTGCCTTCTCTACCTCTCTCTCTCATACCTGGGTGACTGCCTTCTCTACCTCTCTCTCTCTGAGATTCTCTCCCTCCATCCCATTGCCTCTCTCTCTCCATCCCTCTCTCTCTCTCTCTCTCTCCCTCTCTCTCTGAGATTCTCTCCCTCCATCCCATTGACTCCATCTCTCCATCCCTCTCTCTCTCTCTGAGATTCTCTGTCTCTCTCCATCCCCCTCTCTCTCCATCCCGGCCACAGCAGCAGCAGCAGCCCTGCCATCTGCTCTGAGCACCCTGTGTGAACCTCTCCTTCTCTCTTTCTCTCCAACCCTATATTCCTCTCTCCATCACTCTCTCTCCTATCCCTCTATTGTCTCTCCTTCTTTCTCTCCACCACTCTCTCTCTCACACGACCATGTTAGGGCCTGAGGAACACACGACCATGTTAGGACCTGAGGAACACACGACCATGTTAAGGCCTGAGGAACACACGACCATGTTAGGGCCTAAGGAACACACGACCATGTTAGGGCCTGAGGAACACACAACCATGTTAGGGCTTGAGGAACACACGACCACGTTAGGGCCTGAGGAACACACGACCATGTTAGGGCCTGAGGAACACACGACCATATTAGGGCCTGAGGAACACACGACCATGTTAGGGCCTGAGGAACACACGACCATGTTAGGGCCTGAGGAACACACGACCATGTTAGGGCCTGAGGAACACACGACCATGTTAGGGCCTGAGGAACAGACGACCATGTTAGGGCCTGAGGAACACACGACCACGTTAGGGCCTGAGGAACACACGACCATGTTAGGGCCTGAGGAACACACGACCACGTTAGGGCCTGAGGAACACACAACCATGTTAGGGCCTGACCACACACCTCTTTAGGATGACTGAATAACATTGTGTGTGTGTGTGTGTGGTGTGTGTGTGTGTGTGTGTGTGTGTGTGTGTGTGTGTGTGTGTGTGTGTGTGTGTGTGCGTGTGTGTGTGTGTGTGTGTGTGTGTGTGTGTGTGTGTGTGTGTGTGTGTGTGTGTGTGTGTGTGTGTGTGTGTGATGGGAAACAGTGCCCTGTGACATAACAGGCATAAATCCCTGTGAGTTCGCTCTGCACCTGAGTCCACCACACACCTGTACAGGTAGCGAAGGGGGGGGGGGGAGTATACCTGGGCTAAACTCATTACTGAAACATTCAGCTCACCTCCCTCTTTTTCTCTCCCCCCTGGTATTTCCCTTCCGTCCCAACGGCATCCCTCATTCTATACCATAGTCTAACCACTAACAGATAGGTTAACTGTCTGGTATCTGGGGGGGTTATATAGTCTAACCACTAACAGATAGTTTAACTGTCTGGTATCTGGGGGGGTTATATAGTCTAACCACTAACAGATAGGTTAACTGTCTGGTATCTGGGGGGGTTATATAGTCTAACCACTAACAGATAGGTTCTTCTCTCTCTCTCTCTGCTGCTATAGGCCAGGACCAAGCTGATTCACCCTGTTTAAACATCAATGCTTCTCTCTCTGCTGCTATAGGCCAGGACCAGACTTCTCTCAATTCAATTCAATTCAATTCAAGGGCTTTATTGGCATGGGAAACATGTGTTAACATTGCCAAAGCAAGTGAGGTAGACAACATACAAAGTGAATATATAAAGTGAAAAACAACAAAAATTAACAGTAAACATTACACATACAGAAGTTTCAAAACAGTAAAGACATTACAAATGTCATATTATATATATATACAGTGTTCTAACAATGTACAAATGGCTAAAGGACACAAGATAAAATAAATAAGCATAAATATGGGTTGTATTTACAATGGTGTTTGTTCTTCACTGGTTGCCCTTTTCTCGTGGCAACAGGTCACAAATCTTGCTGCTGTGATGGCACACTGTGGAATTTCACCCAGTAGATATGGGAGTTTTTCAAAATTGGATTTGTTTTCGAATTCTTTGTGGATCTGTGTAATCTGAGGGAAATATGTCTCTCTAATATGGTCATACATTGGGCAGGAGGTTAGGAAGTGCAGCTCAGTTTCCACCTCATTTGTGGGAAGTGAGCACATAGCCTGTCTTCTCTTGAGAGCCATGTCTGCCTACGGCGGCCTTTCTCAATAGCAAGGCTATGCTCACTGAGTCTGTACATAGTCAAGGCTTCCTTAATTTTGGGTCAGTCACAGTGGTCAGGTATTCTGCCGCTGTGTACTCTCTGTGTAGGGCCAAATAGCATTCTAGTTTGCTCTGTTTTTTGTTAATTCTTTCCAATGTGTTAAGTAGTTCTCTCTCTCTCTCTGCTGCTATAGGCCAGGACCAGACTTCTCTCTCTCTCCTCTGCTGCTATAGGCCAGGACCAAGCTGATTCACCCTGTTTAAACATCAATGCTTCTCTCTCTCTCTCTCTCTCTGGCTGCTATAGGCCAGGACCAGACTTCTCTCTCTCTCTCTCTCTCCTCTCTCTGCTGCTATAAGCCAGGACCAGACTTCTCTCTCTCTCTCTGCTGCTATAGGCCAGGACCAGACTTCTCTCACTCTCCTCTGCTGCTATAGGCCAGGACCAAGCTGATTCACCCTGTTTAAACATCAATGCCTCTCTCCTCTCTGCTGCTATAGGCCAGGACCAGACTCTCTCTCTCTCTCTGCTGCTATAGGCCAGGACCAAGCTGATTCACCCTGTTTAAACATCAATGCTTCTCACTCTCTCTCTGCTGCTATAGGCCAGGACCAGACTTCTCTCTCTCTCTCTGCTGCTATAGGCCAGGACCAAGCTGATTCACCCTGTTAAACATCAATGCTTCTCTCTCTCTCTCTCTCTGCTGCTATAGGCCAGGACCAGACTTCTCTCTCTCTCTCTGCTGCTATAGGCCAGGACCAAGCTGATTCACCGTTTAAACATCAATGCTTCTCTCTCTCTCTTCTCTCTCTCTCTCTCTCTCTCTCTCTCTCGCTTCTCTCTCTCTCTCTCCTCTCTCTCTCTCTCTCTCTCTCTCTCTCTCTCTCTCTCTCTCTCTCTCTCTCCTCTCTCTCCTCTCTCTCTCTCTCTCTCTCTCCTCTCTCCTCTCTCTCTCTCTCTCTCTGCTGCTATAGGCCAGGACCAGACTTCTCTCTCTCTCTCTGCTGCTATCCTTCTCTCTCATTTCAATTTCATTCAGGGCCTTGACTTATTCACACTGTTAAAACAGAAATGCTTCTCTCTCTCTCTCCCCTCCCTCTCCCCTCCCTCTCCCCCTCCCTCTCCCCTCCCCCTCCCTCCCTCCCTCCCTCCCTCCCTCCCTCCCTCCCTCCCTCCCTCCCTCCCTCCCTCCCTCCCTCCCTGTCCATGTTGCAAGCCGAGACTCAGTCAGATGTAAGAACTGTGCCTCTACAACGTGACTGGCTCCGAGAGCACGGAAGGGGAAAGAAGAGAAGATGTAAATTCATTTTGATTTCTCATTAAAGTGTTTCTGGATGCACCACAATACACCGACGACCCCTACTGGCGGGACCCGGGACTGCAGCCACCTATCGGCCCGGCTGCTTGTTCTGCGGAATGTAGGACAAAACATATTCTCTCTCTCTCTCTCTCTCTGTCTCTAATTCAATTCAATTCAATTCAAGGGCTTTATTGGCATGGGAAACATGTGTTAACATTGCCAAAGCAAGTGAGGTAGATAATATACAAAAAAATCTCTCTCTCCAGCGAGTCTCTCCAGCGAGTCAAGTTGTATGTGGGCGTGGGTGACAGATCCTGACATAAGAGACCCATATAGCATGCTGGGGGCCGTTGGGCAATGCGTACATAGACGAGTGATGTTTTACACGGAACCGGATCAAGTTGGCATGAGCTGAACTTTAAGCATATACTCTTGCGACACAGTGTTGCTATTTGACCAATTGAAGCTCCCTATAGTTTCCATTCACCTTACTGGATTGGCTGTTGATACCTGGCACTGTACCATGCCTGTTTTACTAGCACCAACATGAAAAGCGGAAAAAGCAAAGCGTGGCTATCCGAATTTACCCGTTACTATTATCTCGGCCGTGACCTGAACAAATGGTTGGGTTCAATATTCTTAAAAACCAACAGTATTTGGTCTCTCTCGGTCATTCAGAGCCTGTAGCCTTGCTGGACCACCGCGACACACAAAGGAAGTTCTGAGGCTGAATGGAAAACCGATGGACAGCAGAAACCCGCAGTGTCGACGAGGAGAGCCAATGAGGGAAGAAGTGTAACCCTGTAGCATCTGTTCTCACTGTCTCTTCTCCTTCCCGAAAATCCCACACGCTTCATTCCCACATCATGTTCTCTCAGCGAAGGCTTCGCGTTAATGGGGGGGGGGGGGGGGTTTGAACAATTCATTCGTTTCCCCTCCTGTCTCACGTAATGCTTGCAGCATCCGCACAAACCCCCAGGAGCTCTAGACAGCGGCGAGATCGAGGGCAGGCAGATACAGAGGGTGTTTGTCTTATTGTATTTTTACCGGGGGCTCCGATGAGCTGTTTAGTCTTCAGAGAGAGAGATGCTCGTCCTGCGCTCCGCTCACATGATTATGACACGAGTCTGCAACAAGATCACTCTGCTCACACACACATATAGGTACCGAAACGGAACAACGACTCCGTTTATTCCACCAGTTACAGATGTATGATCTTAATTTGAGCCAGTTTGCTACAGCAGGAAAGTAATCCTGCAGCAACAGGATATGTGAATTATTATGTGGATTATAATTCATGGATATTTTTGTATGGGGTTGATAATTTTTTCTCTCTTTCAACGTGGAAATTACTAACTTTAGAAGCCTTTTTAAAAGGAAAAGAAACTACAAGTTTAGCATTTCTTGCTGTGAAGGAATATTCTCAGTAACAAAATTGTGATCAAATTACAATCCTACATCTGTGTTGGGCTGTTCTTAAAACCACAACTAGATATTAGCAGGGGGGTAGAGGGGGGTTATATTGGGGTGGTAGGGTGATATGTAGAGGGGGTTATATTGGGGTGGTAGGGTGATATGTAGAGGGGGTTATATTGGGGTGGTAGGGTGATATGTAGAGGGGGTGATATTGGGGTGGTAGGGTGATATGTAGAGGGGGTTATATTGGGTAGTAGGGTGATATGTAGAGGGGGTTATATTGGGGTGGTAGGGTGATATGTAGAGGGGGTTATATTGGGTGGTAGGGTGATATGTAGAGGGGGTTATATTGGGGGTGGTAGGGTGATATGTAGAGGGGGGGTATATTGGGGGTGGTAGGGTGATATGTAGAGGGGGTTATATTGGGGTGGTTAGGGTGATATGTAAGAGGGGGTTATATTGGGGAGGTAGGTGATATGTAGAGGGGGTTATATTGGGTGGTAGGGTGATATGTAGAGAGGGGTAAAGGGGGTTATATTGGGGTGGTAGGTTGATGTGTAGAGGGGGTTATATAGGGGTGGTAGGGTGATATGTAGAGGGGTAGAGGGGTTATATTGGGGTGGTAGGGTGATGTGTAGAGGGGGTTATATAGGGGTGGTAGGGTGATATGTAGAGGGGGTTATATTGGGGTGGTAGGGTGATATGTAGAGGGGGTTATATTGGGTGGTAGGGTGATATGTAGAGGGGGTTATATTGGGGTGGTAGGGTGATATGTAGAGGGGGTTATATTGGGGTGGTAGGGTGATATGTAGAGGGGGTTAATATTGGGGTGGTAGGGGTGATATGTAGAGGGGGGTAAAGGGGGTTATATTGGGGTGGTAGGATGATATTGTAGCAGGATAGGGGGAGAGAAGGGGTTATAGGTTGATATGTAACCTAACCAGGACAAAGGTGGTTGTGGGTAATGTACCTATGTGCACCCATGGTAACCTACAGGCTGGGGGTTAGTTCTGAAGCACAGTTGATCACAATGAAATCAAACCCAAAGAGAAAAGAGCTGAGCTTTCCCTCATATCCTACAACACACACACACACACACACAGACACACAGACACACACACACACACACACACACACACACACACACACACACACACACACACACACACACACACACACACACACACACACACAGCCTAGTGCTCGCTGCACTTTGGAGAGTCAAGGCACGGTAAGGCTATGCGTAAAACGGGGCAGCCTATCGCTACCGTTGAAAAACCCAACAGTAATGTCGATAATGAAAACATGACTAGACAAGAGAGAGACAGAGCGGAGGGGGGGAACCTGCAGGGGGACATGGACACTGACAGAAAGACGTATTACACAGGGACATACTTACAGCCTCTCCCTTTCATAGAGCTTCAGAACAGCGGGGGTGATGAGGGTGACATTACAACAGCCCAGCCGGTTCCCCCCCGCGTCCTCTGGAACTCAAACCAATGAAGACAAGCGTTTATTCCTTCTTTCCCGAGGTATAGAATATTAATCCTGTTGATAACTCCACACACACCGCGGAGAAAGAGCAGCACAATCACTGTAATCCAATAGAGCTCATTGTGTACCGTGTTCCTTGGTCCGCCGCGGTACAAATATCCCAGTCCAACATCTTCCAGTCTCGAACGTAAGTCCCTTTTCACACACCCCTTGTCTTCTCCTTCTCCGTGGTCTTCTTTCTCGTCCTATCCCAGCTGCGAGCAGCGAGCCGAGCTGCCCTGCACGCAACGCACACGGTAGGACTGACTACAACGGTTTGTGTGCGTGAGTACGTGCGTGTGAGTGAGTGAGTGCGCTCTGCAGAAGAGGGACTGGCTGCTGGAAGGATGGACGGACCGACGGTGCCTGCGCTGCCTCGCTGGGCTCCCACCCCACTGGCCACAAACGTCTAGTTTTGCATTTGGTTGAGCTGTCAAACTAATTCGACGTGAAATCAACAAGAAATGTCATTGGATTTGGGGAAAAAAAATGAAATGCCCTTTTGTGTTGATGACTTTTTTACAAATCCACTTAGTTTTCCACGTTGATTCAACATCATCACAGTGATGTTGTTGTTGTTGGTTAGAATGACGTGAGAAACAACGTTGATTCAACCTGTTTTTTTTGTTGTTGCCCGGTGGGTTCTGCTCGGGCGACTAGTTCCTTCAGAACTGAGACGACTTCCGTCACACAAACACCCTGCTGAACTCCGGTTTCAGCGCAATGAACTAGATAACCCAACGCAGGCAGCATTCAACTCTATCACCCGGAAGACGCTCCTTAGAAACGTTTTGATTATAATAAATGACGATCATTTTCTTTCAGACCTTGTAACGAACCACTGCTTTTATGTCATATTGTATTATTTGTTTTTGTTTTGTGATTGGCTGACATAAAGGTGTTTTGTTTTGTGATTGGCTGACACAAAGGTGAAATAAAATAATGCACCAGAATAGCCTAATTCTTCTCCTTTTTTTCTGTCGTCGTTTCCTTCTAATCTCTCTATTTTCTATCCTTCTATATCAGGATGTGGAGTCTGTCGGCCACGGGGGTGCCTCTCAGTGGACGTAGAATAGCTGTCATTTAAATTCCACATGCCGCCTGCCGTCTCAAAGCACCCCCCTCCCCACCAACCCCCCTCCCTTCTCTCTGCAGAACTCTTGTATGGAGTCTGCTACTGCACTCTGGAGAAAGGAAGATGAGAGATGCAGCGAGAGGGAGAGAGGGAGAGGGGTGGAGAGAGATGCAGCGAGATGGAGAGAGGGGGGGGAGAGAGGGAGAGGGATGGAGAGAGATGCAGCGAGGGGAGAGAGGGAGAGAGAGAGAGGGGGGAGAGAGGTGGAGAGAGAGGGAGAGAGGTGGAGAGAGAGGGAGAGGGATGGAGAGAGATGCAGTTGAGATGGAGAGGAGTATGGGAAAGAGAGAGAGGTAAACAGAGGTGGAGAGAGATGGAGAGAGAGTAGGGGAAATGGAAAGAGATTGGAGAAGAGAGAGAGGGAAACAGAGGGGGAGAGCGATGCAGAGAGAGATGAAATACCCAGCAGCCTTTCCGTGTGCTGCATCTAGAAGCCGTTATTACACAGACCTGGGTTCCTCCTCCGGACCACAACCCTGCCGTGGCCGCGAGGTCCCATAAGACTGCGTACAACTGGCCCAGCGTGTCCGGCTTTAGGGGGGGTTAGACTGGTGGGGGCTTTACTTGGTTCATCGTACTCTAGTGACTCCTTGTGGCGGGCGGTGCCTGCAGGCTGACCCCCAGTAGCCAGTTGAAACGGTGTTTCTGATTAAGACATTGGTCTTAATCAGCGTTATTGATTATTCATGATATTTCAAAAACCATGTATTCATGGAACAATTATTTTCTCGTATTCAACGTTCTGCTCCAAAGCGCGTAGCCAATAGCGCTCCTACAGTATTACCCAGACCAGAGACATATCGACCGCAGGCCACGTAGCCTATAGCGCTCCTACAGTATTACCCAGACCAGGAGACATAGGCTAGTAAATTGTTACCTACCTAAAGATCAGTAGTGTGCTGCGGATTTCGGTGGATTAAGATGCGTGACTTCACCTCTCCCCGAGCCCGTCGGGGGGTGTCGCAAGCGATGAGACAAGTTCTAATAAATGAATAAATAAAAACCCAGCAGCGTTGCAGGTTCTTTACACACCAATGCGCCTGGCACCTACTACCATATCCAGTTCAAAGGCACTTCAATATTTTGGTCTTGTCCATTCATACTCTGAATGGCACACATACGCACACCATGTCTCAATTGTCTCATAGCTTAAAATCCTTCCTTCAACCAGGTCTCCTCCCTTCTTCTACAGTGATTGAAGTGGATTTTAACAGTGACACTATAAGGGATCATAGCTTCACCTGGATTCACCTGGGTCAGTCTGTCAATGGAAAGAGAATGTGTTCTTAAGTTTAGTATACTCTCTGTCTCTGTCTCTGTCTCTGTCTCTGTCTCTGTCTCTCTCTCTCTCTCTCTCTCTCTCTTCCTGTCTCTCTCTCTCGGTCTGTCTCTCTGTCTCTCTCTGTCTCGCTGTCTCTCTCTCTCTTCTCTCTCTGTCTCTCTCTCTCTCTGTCTCTCTCTGTCTCTCTCTCTC
>NW_022261983.1:18008506-18093506 GCF_002021735.2 Oncorhynchus kisutch
AACTTTAGAAGCCTTTTAAAAGGAAAAGAAACTACAAGTTTAGCATTTCTTGCTGTGAAGGAATATTCTCAGTAACAAAATTGTGATCAAATTACAATCCTACATCTGTGTTGGGCTGTTCTTAAAACCACAACTAGATATTTAGCAGGGGGGTAGAGGGGGGTTATATTGGGGTGGTAGGGTGATATGTAGAGGGGGTTATATTGGGGTGGTAGGGTGATATGTAGAGGGGGTTATATTGGGGTGTAGGGTGTGATATGTAGAGGGGTGATATTGGGGGTGGTAGGGTGATATGTAGAGGGGGTTATATTGGGTAGTAGGGTGATATGTAGAGGGGGTTATATTGGGTGGTAGGGTGGTGATATGTAGAGGGGGTTATATTGGGTGGTAGGGTGATATGTAGAGGGGGTTATATTGGGTGGTAGGGTGATATGTAGAGGGGGGGTATATTGGGGTGGTAGGGTGATATGTAGAGGGGGTTATATTGGGTGGTAGGGTGATATGTAGAGGGGGTTATATTGGGGAGGTAGGGTGATATGTAGAGGGGGTTATATTGGGTGGTAGGGTGATATGTAGAGAGGGGTAAAGGGGGTTATATGGGGTGGTAGGTTGATGGTAGAGGGGGATATAGGGGTGGTAGGGTGATATGTAGAGGGGGTTAGAGGGGGGGTTATATTGGGGTGGTAGGGTGATGTGTAGAGGGGGTTATATAGGGGTGGTAGGGTGATATGTAGAGGGGGTTATATTGGGGTGGTAGGGGGGTGATAGGGTGATATGTAGAGGGGGTTATATGGGTGGTAGGGTGATATGTAGAGGGGGTATATTGGGGTGGTAGGGTGATATGTAGAGGGGGTTATATTGGGGTGGTAGGGTGATATGTAGAGGGGGTTATATTGGGGTGGTAGGGTGATATGTAGAGGGGGGGTAAAGGGGGGTTAATTGGGGTGGTAGGATGATATGTAGCAGGATAGGGGGGGAGAGAAGGGGTTATAGGTTGATATGTAACCTAACCAGGACAAAGGTGGTTGTGGGTAATGGTACCTATGTGCACCCATGGTAACCTACAGGCTGGGGGTTTAGTTCTGAAGCACAGTTGATCACAATGAAATCAAAACCAAAGAGAAAAAGAGCTGAGCTTTCCCTCATATCCTACAACCACACACACACACACACACAGACACACAGACACACACACACACACACACACACACACACACACAACACACACACACACACACACACACACACACACACACACACACACACAGCTAGTGCTCGCTGCCTTTGGAGAGTCAAGGCACGGTAAGGCTATCGTAAAACGGGCAGCCTATCGCTACCGTTGAAAACCCAACAGTAATGTCGATATGAAAACATGAATAGACAAGAGAGAGACAGAGCGGAGGGGGGAACCTGCAGGGGGACATGGACACTGACAGAAAGACGTATTACACAGGGACATACTTACCAGCCTCTCCCTTTCATAGAGCTTCAGAACAGCGGTGTGATTGAGGTGACATTACAACAAGCCCAGCCGGTTCCCCCCGCGTCCTCTGGAACTCAAACCAAATGAAGACAAGCGTTTATTCCTTCTTTCCCGAGGTATAGAATATTAATCCTGTTGATAAACTCCACACACACCGCGGAGAAAGAGCAGCACAATCACTGTAATCCCAATAGAGCTCATTGTGTACCGTGTTCCTTGGTCCGCCGCGTACAAATATCCCAGTCCAACATCTTTCCAGTCGAACGTAAGTCCCTTTTCACACACCCCTTGTCTTCTCCTTCTCCCGTGGTCTTCTTTTCTCGTTCCTATCCCAGCTGCGAGCAGCGAGCCGAGCTGCCCTGCACGCAACGCACACGGTATGGACTGACTACAACGTGTTGTGTGCGTGGAGTACGTGCGTGTGAGTGATGTGAGTGCGCTCTGCAGAAGAGGGGACTGGCTGCTGGAAGGATGGACGGACCGACGGTGCCTGCGCTTGCTCGCTGGGCTCCCACCCCACTGGCCACAACACGTCTAGTTTTTGCATTTTGGTTGAGCTGTCAAACTAATTCGACGTGAAATCAACAAGAAATGTCATTGGATTTGGGGGAAAAAAAATGAAATGCCCTTTTGTGTTGATGACTTTTTTACAAATCCAATTAGTTTTCCACGTTGATTCAACATCATCACAGTGATGTTGTTGTTGTTGGTTAGAATGACGTGAGAACAACGTTGATTCAACCTGTTTTTTTTTGTTGTTGCCCGGTGGGTCTGCTCGGGCGACTAGTTCCTTCAGAACTGAGACGACTTCCGTCACACAAACACCCTGCTGAACTCCGGTTTCAGCGCAATGAACTAGATAACACAACGCAGGGCAGCATCAACTTCTATCACCGGAAGACGATCCTTAGAACGTTTTGATTATAATAATGACGATCATTTTCTTCAGACCTTGTAACGAACCACTGCTTTTATGTCATATTGTATTATTTGTTTTGTTTTGTGATTGGCTGACATAAAGGTGTTTTGTTTTGTGATTGGCTGACACAAAGGTGAATAAAATAATGCACCAGAATAGCCTAATTCTTCTCCTTTTTTTCTGTCGTCGTTTCCTTCTAATCTCTCTATTTCTATCCTTCTATATCAGGATGTGGAGTCTGTCGGCCAGGGGGTGCCTCTCAGTGACGTAGAATAGCTGTCATTTAAATTCCACATGCCGCCTGCCGTCAAAGCACCCCCTCCCCCCAACCCCCCTCCCTTTCTCTCTGCAGAACTCTTGTATGGAGTCTGCTACTGCACTCTGGAGAAAGAAGGGAGAGATGCAGCGAGAGGGAGAGAGGGAGAGGGGTGGAGAGAAGATGCAGCGAGATGGAGAGAGGGGGGGAGAGAGGGAGAGGGATGGAGAGAGATGCAGCGAGAGGGAGAGAGGGAGAGAGAGAGAGGGGGAGAGAGAGTGGAGAGAGAGGGAGAGAGGGTGGAGAGAGAGGGAGAGGGATGGAGAGAGATGCAGTGAGATGGAGAGAGAGTAGGGGGAAAGAGAGAGAGGGAAACAGAGGTGGAGAGAGATGGAGAAGAGTAGGGGAAAGGGAAAGAGATGGAGAAAGAGAGAGAGGGAAACAGAGGGGGGAGAGCGATGCAGAGAGAGATGAAATACCCGCAGCCTTTCCGTGTGCTGCATCTAGAGCCGTTATTACAGACCTGGGTTCCTTCCCGGACCACAACCCTGCCGTGGCCGCGAGTCCCATAAGACTGCGTACAACTGGCCCAGCGTCGTCCGGCTTAGGGGAGGGTTAGACTGGTGGGGGCTTTACTTGGTTCATCGTACTCTAGTGACTCCTTGTGGCGGGCCGGGTGCCTGCAGGCTGACCCCAGTAGCCAGTTGAAAACGGTGTTTCCTGATTAAGACATTGGTCTTAATCAGCGTTATTGATTATTCATGATATTTCAAAACCATGTATTCATGGAACAATTATTTTCTCGTATTCAACGTTCTGACTCCAAAGCGCGTAGCCAATAGCGCTCCTACAGTATTACCCAGACCAGGAGACATATCGACCGCAGGCCACGTAGCCTATAGCGCTCCTACAGTATTACCCAGACCAGGAGACATAGGCTAGTAAATTGTTACCTACCTAAAGATCAGTAGTGGTGCTGCTGGATTTCGGGTGGATTAAGGATGCGTGACTTCACCTCTCCCCGAGCCCGTCGGGGGTGTCGCAGCGATGAGACAAGTTCTAATAAATGAATAAATAAAAACCCAGCAGCGTTGCAGTTCTTTACACCAATGCGCCTGGCACCTACTACCATATCCAGTTCAAAGGCACTTCAATATTTTGTCTTGTCCATTCATACTCTGAATGGCACACATACGCACACCATGTCTCAATTGTCTCATAGCTTAAAAATCCTTCCTTCAACCAGGTCTCCTCCCCTTCTTCTACAGTGATTGAAGTGGATTTTAACAAGTGACACCTATAAGGGATCATAGCCTTCACCTGGATTCACCTGGTCAGTCTGTCATGGAAAGAGAATGTGTTCTTAATGTTTAGTATACTCTCTGTCTCTCTCTGTCTCTGTCTCTGTCTCTGTCTCTGTCTCTGTCTCTCTCTCTCTCTCTCTCTCTCTCTCTGTCTCTCTCGGTCTGTCTCTCTGTCTCTCTCTGTCTCGCTGTCTCTCTCTGTCTCTCTCTGTCTCTCTCTCTCTCTGTCCTCTCTCTGTCTCTCTCTCTCGCTTCTCTCCCCCTCTCTCTCTCTCTCTCTCTCTCTCTCTCAGTCTCTCTCTCTCTCGGTCTGTCTCTCTGTCTCTCTGTCTGTCTCTCTCTGTCTCTCAGTCTCTCTCTCTCTCAGTCTCTCGCTCTCTCTCTCTCTCTCTCTGTCTCTCCTCTGTCTCTCTCTCTCTCTGTCTCTCTCTGTCTCTCTCTCTCTGTCTCTCTCTCGCTCTCTCCCCCTCTCTCTCTGTCTCTGTCTCTCTCTCGCTCCTCTCTCTCTCTCTCTCTCTCTCTCTCTCTCTCTCTCTCTCTCTCTCTCTCTCTCATACACACACTTGGACGTGTTCCAACCTTTTCTGGGATCAGAGAAGAGAGAAGGTTCTGGTGCAGAGCCCATGGCAACGCATCTGACTATCCATCGACCCCGGAGAGAAGAGCTCAATCCCCCATGGCCACATATCTTACTTTCCATCGACAGAGGAGACAGAGGTTCAATTCTCCATGGCCATAACTCCTACTTCCTCTCTCTAATTGGCTGCTTCATAATGTCAATTAAACATAACTCCTACCTCCTCTCTCTAATTGGCTGTAACATGATGTCAATTAAACATACCTCCTCTCTCTAATTGGCTGCTTCATAATGTCAATTAAACATAATTCCTACCTCCTCTCTCTAATTGGCTGCTTCATAATGTCAATTAAACATAATTCCTACCTCCTCTCTCTAATTGGCTGCTTCAAAATGTCAATTAAACATAATTCCTACCTCCTCTCTCTAATTGGCTGCTTCAAAATGTCAATTAAACATAATTCCTACCTCCTCTCTCTAATTGGCTGCTTCAAAATGTAAATTAAACATAATTCCTACCTCCTCTCTCTAATTGGCTGCTTCATAATGTCAATTAAACATAATTCCTACCTCCTCTCTCTAATTGGCTGCTTCATAATGTCAATTAAACATAACTCCTACCTCCTCTCTCTAATTGGCTGTAACATAATGTGAAAGTGACATTCAAAACCAATCCACCAAAACATCTACACCACAACAACATGCCCCACTAGTTCACAATCAATACAAACATACCAACTGGCCTGTTGCCTGTCAGATCAATGCTGAGCTCACACGTCAGCTGGAACTAGGAAACTCTGAAACCCCTGACCTGCCAACCGGCCGAACGTGACATGCATACAACTACAATCAGTCAACAAGTCCCCCCAGCCCTCCCAGTCAGCCCCTCCAACACCCCCAGCCTCCACAGCCACTCAACTCCCCCAGCCTCCCAGGTCCCCCAGCACCCCCAGCACCCCCAGCCCCGCAATCTCCATAGACAAACATTGGCAGTAGAATAACCTGTATTGAAGAGCTCAGTGACTTTCAACGTGGCACCGTCATAGGATACCACCTTTCCAACAAGTCAGTTCGTCAAATTTCTGCCCTGCTAGAGCTGCCCCCCGGTCAACTGTAAGTGCTGTTATTGTGAAGTGGAAACGTCTAGGAGCAACAACGTCTCAGCCGCGAAGTGGTAGGCCGCACAAGCTCACAGAACAGGGGACCGCGAGTGCTGAAGAGAGTAGCACGGCGTTAAGATTTGTCTGTCCTCGGTTTTTGTAACAAAACTGGGTAAGTCGAGTCTGTTCTGTACCATCCCAGGTAGAGAGGGGTTCCAGTTTGGAGTCGGGAGGACCAGACACTGGTCTATATACAATGAAAACTGTTGACACAACAGATACTGTCTGCTATGAATTATTGGTATCTTTCATACTAATCCTTGTGACCCATTCTATATATCTGTTGTTTCGTCATGGTGGTTGGAACAGGGTGTATCTTGGCTATAAAAACAGGGTGTCTCTTGGCTATAAAAGCAGGGTGTATCTTGGCTATAAAAACAGGGTGTATCTTGGCTATAAAAACAGGGTGTATCTTGGCTATAAAAACAGGGGGTATCTTGGCTATAAAAACAGGGTGTATCTTGGCTATAAAAACAGGGTGTATCTTGGCTATAAAAACAGGGTGTATCTTGGCTATAAAACAGGGTGTATCTTGGCTATAAAACAGGGTGTATCTTGGCTATAAATCTCGGGGCTCTCAACGAATGATGTGAGAGCGAATCGTCGACGAGCCACGACCAGCCATCCTTATCGTAGAGCACTCAATAGATTCACTTTATTTTTGCGGGTGCATTGTATTGACCTGCTCCGTTATTATTAAGTGATTAAAGATTAAGTTTAAGTATAACTCTGATTGTGTGATTAATTTGTCTCGACTCATTTGACAGTAAAGAAAATGACTCACCACCACTTTCTGAAGGCAGTGGAGGGAATGGGGCTGTTTGTCCTTTCTGTTTCTCCAACAGAGACGAGGACTGTAGTAATCCAGGACCCACCACCACTTTCTGAAGGCAGTGGAGGGAATGGGGCTGTTTGTCCTTTCTGTTTCTCCAACAGAGACGAGGACTGTAGTAAATCCAGGACTCACCACCACTTTCTGAAGGCAGTGGAGGGAATGGGGCTGTTTGTCCTTTCTGTTTTCTCCAACAGAGACGAGGACTGTAGTAAATCCAGGACTCACCACCACTTTCTTAAGGCAGTGGAGGGAATGGGGCTGTTTGTCCTTTCTGTTTCTCCAACAGAGACGAGGACTGTAGTAAATCCAGGACTCACCACCACTTTCTGAAGGCAGTGGAGGGAATGGGGCTGTTTGTCCTTTCTGTTTCTCCAACAGAGACGAGGACTGTAGTAAATCCAGGACTCACCACCACTTTCTGAAGGCAGTGGAGGGAATGGGGCTGTTTGTCCTTTCTGTTTCTCCAACAGAGACGAGGACTGTAGTAAATCCAGGACTCACCACCACTTTCTGAAGGCAGTGGAGGGAATGGGGCTGTTTGTCCTTTCTGTTTCTCCAACAGAGACGAGGACTGTAGTAAATCCAGGACTCACCACCACTTTCTGAAGGCAGTGGAGGGAATGGGGCTGTTTGTCCTTTCTGTTTCTCCAACAGAGACGAGGGACTGTAGTAAATCCAGGACTCACCACCACTTTCTGAAGGCAGTGGAGGGAATGGGGCTGTTTGTCCTTTCTGTTTCTCCAACAGAGACGAGGACTGTAGTAAATCCAGGACTGTAATAAATCCAGGACTGTAGTAAATCCAGGAGGGTAGTAAATCGAGGACTGTAGTAAATCCAGGACTGTAGTAAATCCAGGAGGGTATTAAATCCAGGACTGTAGTAAATGCAGGAGGGTATTAAATCCAGGACTGTAGTAAATCCAGGAGGGTAGTAAATCCAGGAGGGTATTAAACCCAGGAGGGTAGTAAATCCAGGAGGGTAGTAAATCCTGGACTGTAGTAAATCCAGGAGGGTAGTAAATCCTGGACTGTAGTAACTCCAGGAGGGTAGTAAATCCAGGAGGGTAGTAAATCCAGGACTGTAGTAAATCCAGGAGGGTAATAATACAGGGTAAAGGACTCTGGTCAACAGTAGTCCACCATACAGGGTAAAGGACTCTGGTCAACAGTAGTCCGTACAGGGTAAAGGACTCTGGTCAACAGTAGTCCATACAGGGTAAAGGACTCTGGTCAACAGTAGTCCATACAGGGTAAAGGACTCTGGTCAACAGTAGTCCATACAGGGTAAAGGACTCTGGTCAACAGTAGTCCACCATACAGGGTAAAGGACTCTGGTCAACAGTAGTCCACCATACAGGGTAAAGGACTCTGGTCAACAGTAGTCCACCATACAGGGTAAAGTACTCTGGTCAACAGTAGTCCACCATACAGGGTAAAGGGCTCTGGTCAACAGTAGTCCACCGTACAGGGTAAAGGACTCTGGTCAACAGTAGTCCATACAGGGTAAAGGACTCTGGTCAACAGTAGTCCACCATACAGGGTAAAGGAGGTCAACAGTAGTCCATACAGGGTAAAGGACTCTGGTCAACAGTAGTCCATACAGGGTAAAGGACTCTGGTCAACAGTAGTCCATACAGGGTAAAGGACTCTGGTCAACAGTAGTCCACCATACAGGGTAAAGGACTCTGGTCAACAGTAGTCCATACAGGGTAAAGGACTCTGGTCAACAGCAGTCCACCATACAGGGTAAAGGACTCTGGTCAACAGTAGTCCATACAGGGTAAAGGACTCTGGTCAACAGTAGTCCACCATACAGGGTAAAGGACTCTGGTCAACAGTAGTCCACCATACAGGGTAAAGGACTCTGGTCAACAGTAGTCCATACAGGGTAAAGGACTCTGGTCAACAGTAGTCCATACAGGGTAAAGGACTCTGGTCAACAGTAGTCCATACAGGGTAAAGGACTCTGGTCAACAGTAGTCCACCATACAGGGTAAAGGACTCTGGTCAACAGTAGTCCACCATACAGGGTAAAGGACTCTGGTCAACAGTAGTCCACCATAGAGGGTAAAGGACTCTGGTCAACAGTAGTCCACCGTACAGGGTAAAGGACTCTGGTCAACAGTAGTCCATACAGGGTAAAGGACTCTGGTCAACAGTAGTCCATACAGGGTAAAGGACTCTGGTCAACAGTAGTCCGTACAGGGTAAAGGACTCTGGTCAACAGTAGTCCATACAGGGTAAAGGACTCGGGTCAACAGTAGTCCACCATACAGGGTAAAGGACTCTGGTCAACAGTAGTCCACCATACAGGGTAAAGGACTCTGGTCAACAGTAGTCCATACAGGGTAAAGGACTCTGGTCAACAGTAGTCCATACAGGGTAAAGGACTCTGGTCAACAGTAGTCCACCATACAGGGTAAAGGACTCTGGTCAACAGTAGTCCACCATACAGGGTAAAGGACTCTGGTCAACAGTAGTCCACCATACAGGGTAAAGGACTCTGGTCAACAGTAGTCCACCATACAGGGTAAAGGACTCTGGTCAACAGTAGTCCACCGTACAGGGTAAAGGACTCTGGTCAACAGTAGTCCATACAGGGTAAAGGACTCTGGTCAACAGTAGTCCACCATACAGGGTAAAGGACTCTGGTCAACAGTAGTCCACCATACAGGGTAAAGGACTCTGGTCAACAGTAGTCCATACAGGGTAAAGGACTCTGGTCAACAGTAGTCCACCATACAGGGTAAAGGACTCTGGTCAACAGTAGTCCATACAGGGTAAAGGACTCTGGTCAACAGTAGTCCACCATACAGGGTAAAGGACTCTGGTCAACAGTAGTCCATACAGGGTAAAGGACTCTGGTCAACAGTAGTCCACCATACAGGGTAAAGGACTCTGGTCAACAGTAGTCCACCGTACAGGGTAAAGGACTCTGGTCAACAGTAGTCCATACAGGGTAAAGGACTCTGGTCAACAGTAGTACACCATACAGGGTAAAGGACTCTGGTCAACAGTAGTCCGTACAGGGTAAAGGACTCTGCTCAAAAGTAGTCCACCATAAAGGGTAAAGGACTCTGGGCAACAGTAGTCCACCATACAGGGTAAAGGACTCTGGTCAACAGTAGTCCATACAGGGTAAAGGACTCTGGTCAACAGTAGTCCATACAGGGTAAAGGACTCTGGTCAACAGTAGTCCATACAGGGTAAAGGACTCTGGTCAACAGTAGTCCGTACAGGGTAAAGGACTCTGGTCAACAGTAGTCCGTACAGGGTAAAGGACTCTGGTCAACAGTAGTCCATACAGGGTAAAGGACTCTGGTCAACAGTAGTCCACCATACAGGGTAAAGGACTCTGGTCAACAGTAGTCCACCATACAGGGTAAAGGACTCTGTTCAACAGTAGTCCATACAGGGTAAAGGACTCTGTTCAACAGTAGTCCATACAGGGTATAGGACTCTGGTCAACAGTAGTCATAAGGGTAAAAGGACTCTGGTCAACAGTGTCCATACAGGGTAAAGGACTTAGTCAACAGTAGTCCATAAAGGGGTAAAGGACTCTGGTCAACAGTAGTCCACCTACAGGGTAAAGGACTCTGGTCAACAGTAGTCCATACAGGGTAAAGGACTCTGGTCAACAGTAGTCCACCATACAGGGTAAAGGACTCTGGTCAACAGTAGTCCATACGGGTAAAGGACTCTGGTCAACAGTAGTCCATACAGGGTAAAGGACTCTGGTCAACAGTAGTCCATACAGGGTAAAGGACTCTGGTCAACAGTAGTCCATACAGGGTAAAGGACTCTGGTCAACAGTAGTCCATACCAGGGTAAAGGACTCTGGTCAACAGTAGTCCACCGTACAGGGTAAAGGACTTGGTCAACAGTAGTCCACCATACAGGGTAAAGGACTCTGGTCAAACAGTAGTCCACCGTACAGGGTAAGGACTCTGGTCAACAGTAGTCCATACAGGGTAAAGGACTCTGGTCAACAGTAGTCCACCATACAGGGTAAAGGACTCTGGTCAACAGTAGTCCATACAGGGTAAAGGACTCTGGTCACAGTAGTCCACCATACAGGGTAAAGGACTCTGGTCAACAGTAGTCCACCGTACAGGGTAAAGGACTCTGGTCAACAGTAGTCCATACAGGGTAAAGGACTCTGGTCAACAGTAGTCCATACAGGGTAAAGGACTCTGGTCAACAGTAGTCCACCATACAGCGTAAAGGACTCTGGGCAACAGTAGTCCACCATACAGGGTAAAGGATGCTGGTCAACAGTAGTCCGTACAGGGTAAAGGACTCTGGTCAACAGTAGTCCATACAGGGTAAAGGACTCTGGTCAACAGTAGTCCATACAGGGTAAAGGACTCTGGTCAACACTAGTCCACCATACAGGGTAAAGGACTCTGGTCAACAGTAGTCCGTACAGGGGTAAAGGACTCTGGTCAACAGTAGTCCACCGTACAGGGGTAAAGGACTCTGGTCAACAGTAGTCCGTACAGGGTAAAGGACTCTGGTCAACAGTTGTCCATACAGGGTAAAGGACTCTGGTCAACAGTAGTCCGTACAGAGTAGTCCACCGTACAGGGTAAAGGACTCTGGTCAACAGTAGTCCATACAGGGTAAAGGACTCTGGTCAACAGTAGTCCATACAGGGTAAAGGGCTCTGGTCAACAGTAGTCCACCATACAGGGTAAAGGACTCTGGTCAACAGTAGTCCACCATACAGGGTAAAGGACTCTGGTCAACAGTAGTCCATACAGGGTAAAGGACTCTGGTCAACAGTAGTCCATACAGGGTAAAGGACTCTGGTCAACAGTAGTCCAACCATACAGGGTAAAGGACTCTGGTCAACAGTAGTCCATACTGGGTAAAGGACTCTGGTCAACAGTAGTCCACCGTACAGGGTAAAGGACTCTGGTCAACAGTAGTCCGTACAGGGTAAATGGACTCTGGTCAACAGTTGTCCATACAGGGTAAAGGACTCTGGTCACAGTAGTCCGTACAGAGTAGTCCACCGTACAGGGTAAAGGACTCTGGTCAACAGTAGTCCATACAGGGTAAAGGACTCTGGTCAACAGTAGTCCATACAGGGTAAAGGACTCTGGTCAACAGTAAGTCCACCGTACAGGGTAAAGGACTCTGGTCAACAGTAGTCCATACAGGGTAAAGGACTCTGGTCAACAGTAGTCCACCATACAGGGTAAAGGACTCTGGTCAACAGTAGTCCACCATACAGGGTAAAGGACTCTGGTCAACAGTAGTCCATACAGGGTAAAGGACTCTGGTCAACAGTAGTCCACCATACAGGGTAAAGGACTCTGGTCAACAGTAGTCCATACAGGGTAAAGGACTCTGGTCAACAGTAGTCCACCGTACAGGGTAAAGGACTCTGGTCAACAGTAGTCCACCATACAGGGTAAAGGACTCTGGTCAACAGTAGTCCACCGTACAGGGTAAAGGACTCTGGTCAACAGTAGTCCATACGGGTAAAGGACTCTGGTCAACAGTTAGTCCACCATACAGGGTAAAGGACTCTGGTCAACAGTAGTCCACCATACAGGGTAAAGGACTCTGGTCAACAGTAGTCACCATACAGGGTAAGGACTCTGGTCAACAGTAGTCCACCGTACAGGGTAAAGGACTCTGGTCAACAGTAGTCCATACAGGGTAAAGGACTCTGGTCAACAGTAGTCCATACAGGGTAAAGGACTCTGGTCAACAGTAGTCCACCGTACAGGGTAAAGGACTCTGGTCAACAGTAGTCCACCATACAGGGTAAAGGACTCTGGTCAACAGTAGTCCACCGTACAGGGTAAAGGACTCTGGTCAACAGTAGTCCATACAGGGTAAAGGACTCTGGTCAACAGTAGTCCACCATACAGGGTAAAGGACTCTGGTCAACAGTAGTCCACCATACAGGGTAAAGGACTCTGGTCAACAGTAGTCCATACAGGGTAAAGGACTCTGGTCAACAGTAGTCCACCATACAGGGTAAAGGACTCTGGTCAACAGTAGTCCATACAGGGTAAAGGACTCTGGTCAACAGTAGTCCACCGTACAGGGTAAAGGACTCTGGTCAACAGTAGTCCGTACAGGGTAAAGGACTCTGGTCAACAGTAGTCCATACAGGGTAAAGGACTCTGGTCAACAGTAGTCCGTACAGAGTAGTCCACCGTACAGGGTAAAGGACTCTGGTCAACAGTAGTCCATACAGGGTAAAGGACTCTGGTCAACAGTAGTCCATACAGGGTAAAGGACTCTGGTCAACAGTAGTCCACCGTACAGGGTAAAGGACTCTGGTCAACAGTAGTCCATACAGGGTAAAGGACTCTGGTCAACAGTAGTCCACCATACAGGGTAAAGGACTCTGGTCAACAGTAGTCCACCATACAGGGTAAAGGACTCTGGTCAACAGTAGTCCATACAGGGTAAAGGACTCTGGTCAACAGTAGTCCACCATACAGGGTAAAGGACTCTGGTCAACAGTAGTCCATACAGGGTAAAGGACTCTGGTCAACAGTAGTCCACCATACAGGGTAAAGGACTCTGGTCAACAGTAGTCCATACAGGGTAAAGGACTCTGGTCAACAGTAGTCCACCATACAGGGTAAAGGACTCTGGTCAACAGTAGTCCACCGTACAGGGTAAAGGACTCTGGTCAACAGTAGTCCATACAGGGTAAAGGACTCTGGTCAACAGTAGTCCACCATACAGGGTAAAGGACTCTGGTCAACAGTAGTCCATACAGGGTAAAGGACTCTGGTCAACAGTAGTCCACCATACAGGGTAAAGGACTCTGGTCAACAGTAGTCCACCATACAGGGTAAAGGACTCTGGTCAACAGTAGTCCATACAGGGTAAAGGACTCTGGTCAACAGTAGTCCATACAGGGTAAAGGACTCTGGTCAACAGTAGTCCATACAGGGTAAAGGACTCTGGTCAACAGTAGTCCATACAGGGTAAAGGACTCTGGTCAACAGTAGTCCGTACAGGGTAAAGGACTCTGGTCAACAGTAGTCCATACAGGGTAAAGGACTCTGGTCAACAGTAGTCCACCATACAGGGTAAAGGACTCTGGTCAACAGTAGTCCACCATACAGGGTAAAGGACTCTGTTCAACAGTAGTCCATACAGGGTAAAGGACTCTGGTCAACAGTAGTCCATACAGGGTATAGGACTCTGGTCAACAGTAGTCCATACAGGGTAAAGGACTCTGGTAAACAGTAGTCCATACAGGGTAAAGGACTCTGGTCAACAGTAGTCCATACAGGGTAAAGGACTCTGGTCAACAGTAGTCCATACAGGGTAAAGGACTCTGGTCAACAGTAGTCCACCGTACAGGGTAAAGGACTCTGGTCAACAGTAGTCCATACAGGGTAAAGGACTCTGGTCAACAGTAGTCCACCATACAGGGTAAAGGACTCTGGTCAACAGTAGTCCATACAGGGTAAAGGACTCTGGTCAACAGTAGTCCATACAGGGTAAAGGACTCTGGTCAACAGTAGTCCATACAGGGTAAAGGACTCTGGTCAACAGTAGTCCACCGTACAGGGTAAAGGACTCTGGTCAACAGTAGTCCACCATACAGGGTAAAGGACTCTGGTCAACAGTAGTCCACCGTACAGGGTAAAGGACTCTGGTCAACAGTAGTCCATACAGGGTAAAGGACTCTGGTCAACAGTAGTCCACCATACAGGGTAAAGGACTCTGGTCAACAGTAGTCCACCATACAGGGTAAAGGACTCTGGTCAACAGTAGTCCATACAGGGTAAAGGACTCTGGTCAACAGTAGTCCACCATACAGGGTAAAGGACTCTGGTCAACAGTAGTCCACCGTACAGGGTAAAGGACTCTGGTCAACAGTAGTCCATACAGGGTAAAGGACTCTGGTCAACAGTAGTCCATACAGGGTAAAGGACTCTGGTCAACAGTAGTCCACCATACAGGGTAAAGGACTCTGGTCAACAGTAGTCCACCATACAGGGTAAAGGACTCTGGTCAACAGTAGTCCGTACAGGGTAAAGGACTCTGGTCAACAGTAGTCCATACAGGGTAAAGGACTCTGGTCAACAGTAGTCCATACAGGGTAAAGGACTCTGGTCAACAGTAGTCCACCATACAGGGTAAAGGACTCTGGTCAACAGTAGTCCATACAGGGTAAAGGACTCTGGTCAACAGTAGTCCACCGTACAGGGTAAAGGACTCTGGTCAACAGTAGTCCGTACAGGGTAAAGGACTCTGGTCAACAGTAGTCCATACAGGGTAAAGGACTCTGGTCAACAGTAGTCCGTACAGAGTAGTCCACCGTACAGGGTAAAGGACTCTGGTCAACAGTAGTCCATACAGGGTAAAGGACTCTGGTCAACAGTAGTCCATACAGGGTAAAGGACTCTGGTCAACAGTAGTCCACCTACAGGGTAAAGGACTCTGGTCAACAGTAGTCCATACAGGGTAAAGGACTCTGGTCAACAGTAGTCCACCATACAGGGTAAAGGACTCTGGTCAACAGTAGTCCACCATACAGGGTAAAGGACTCTGGTCAACAGTAGTCCATACAGGGTAAAGGACTCTGGTCAACAGTAGTCCACCATACAGGGTAAAGGACTCTGGTCAACAGTAGTCCATACAGGGTAAAGGACTCTGGTCAACAGTAGTCCACCATACAGGGTAAAGGACTCTGGTCAACAGTAGTCCATACAGGGTAAAGGACTCTGGTCAACAGTAGTCCACCGTACAGGGTAAAGGACTCTGGTCAACAGTAGTCCGTACAGGGTAAAGGACTCTGGTCAACAGTAGTCCATACAGGGTAAAGGACTCTGGTCAACAGTAGTCCGTACAGAGTAGTCCACCGTACAGGGTAAAGGACTCTGGTCAACAGTAGTCCATACAGGGTAAAGGACTCTGGTCAACAGTAGTCCATACAGGGTAAAGGACTCTGGTCAACAGTAGTCCACCGTACAGGGTAAAGGACTCTGGTCAACAGTAGTCCATACAGGGTAAAGGACTCTGGTCAACAGTAGTCCACCATACAGGGTAAAGGACTCTGGTCAACAGTAGTCCACCATACAGGGTAAAGGACTCTGGTCAACAGTAGTCCATACAGGGTAAAGGACTCTGGTCAACAGTAGTCCACCATACAGGGTAAAGGACTCTGGTCAACAGTAGTCCATACAGGGTAAAGGACTCTGGTCAACAGTAGTCCACCGTACAGGGTAAAGGACTCTGGTCAACAGTAGTCCACCATACAGGGTAAAGGACTCTGGTCAACAGTAGTCCACCGTACAGGGTAAAGGACTCTGGTCAACAGTAGTCCATACAGGGTAAAGGACTCTGGTCAACAGTAGTCCACCATACAGGGTAAAGGACTCTGGTCAACAGTAGTCCACCATACAGGGTAAAGGACTCTGGTCAACAGTAGTCCACCATACAGGGTAAAGGACTCTGGTCAACAGTAGTCCACCGTACAGGGTAAAGGACTCTGGTCAACAGTAGTCCATACAGGGTAAAGGACTCTGGTCAACAGTAGTCCATACAGGGTAAAGGACTCTGGTCAACAGTAGTCCACCGTACAGGGTAAAGGACTCTGGTCAACAGTAGTCCACCATACAGGGTAAAGGACTCTGGTCAACAGTAGTCCACCGTACAGGGTAAAGGACTCTGGTCAACAGTAGTCCATACAGGGTAAAGGACTCTGGTCAACAGTAGTCCACCATACAGGGTAAAGGACTCTGGTCAACAGTAGTCCACCATACAGGGTAAAGGACTCTGGTCAACAGTAGTCCATACAGGGTAAAGGACTCTGGTCAACAGTAGTCCACCATACAGGGTAAAGGACTCTGGTCAACAGTAGTCCATACAGGGTAAAGGACTCTGGTCAACAGTAGTCCATACAGGGTAAAGGACTCTGGTCAACAGTAGTCCATACAGGGTAAAGGACTCTGGTCAACAGTAGTCCATACAGGGTAAAGGACTCTGGTCAACAGTAGTCCGTACAGAGTAGTCGTACAGGGTAAAGGACTCTGGTCAACAGTAGTCCATACAGGGTAAAGGACTCTGGTCAACAGTAGTCCATACAGGGTAAAGGACTCTGGTCAACAGTAGTCCACCATACAGGGTAAAGGACTCTGGTCAACAGTAGTCCATACAGGGTAAAGGACTCTGGTCAACAGTAGTCCACCATACAGGGTAAAGGACTCTGGTCAACAGTAGTCCACCATACAGGGTAAAGGACTCTGGTCAACAGTAGTCCATACAGGGTAAAGGACTCTGGTCAACAGTAGTCCACCATACAGGGTAAAGGACTCTGGTCAACAGTAGTCCACCATACAGGGTAAAGGACTCTGGTCAACAGTAGTCCATACAGGGTAAAGGACTCTGGTCAACAGTAGTCCATACAGGGTAAAGGACTCTGGTCAACAGTAGTCCACCATACAGGGTAAAGGACTCTGGTCAACAGTAGTCCACCATACAGGGTAAAGGACTCTGGTCAACAGTAGTCCATACAGGGTAAAGGACTCTGGTCAACAGTAGTCCACCATACAGGGTAAAGGACTCTGGTCAACAGTAGTCCACCATACAGGGTAAAGGACTCTGGTCAACAGTAGTCCATACAGGGTAAAGGACTCTGGTCAACAGTAGTCCACCATACAGGGTAAAGGACTCTGGTCAACAGTAGTCCATACAGGGTAAAGGACTCTGGTCAACAGTAGTCCACCGTACAGGGTAAAGGACTCTGGTCAACAGTAGTCCGTACAGGGTAAAGGACTCTGGTCAACAGTAGTCCATACAGGGTAAAGGACTCTGGTCAACAGTAGTCCGTACAGAGTAGTCCACCGTACAGGGTAAAGGACTCTGGTCAACAGTAGTCCATACAGGGTAAAGGACTCTGGTCAACAGTAGTCCATACAGGGTAAAGGACTCTGGTCAACAGTAGTCCACCGTACAGGGTAAAGGACTCTGGTCAACAGTAGTCCATACAGGGTAAAGGACTCTGGTCAACAGTAGTCCACCATACAGGGTAAAGGACTCTGGTCAACAGTAGTCCACCATACAGGGTAAAGGACTCTGGTCAACAGTAGTCCATACAGGGTAAAGGACTCTGGTCAACAGTAGTCCACCATACAGGGTAAAGGACTCTGGTCAACAGTAGTCCATACAGGGTAAAGGACTCTGGTCAACAGTAGTCCACCGTACAGGGTAAAGGACTCTGGTCAACAGTAGTCCACCATACAGGGTAAAGGACTCTGGTCAACAGTAGTCCACCGTACAGGGTAAAGGACTCTGGTCAACAGTAGTCCATACAGGGTAAAGGACTCTGGTCAACAGTAGTCCACCATACAGGGTAAAGGACTCTGGTCAACAGTAGTCCACCATACAGGGTAAAGGACTCTGGTCAACAGTAGTCCACCATACAGGGTAAAGGACTCTGGTCAACAGTAGTCCACCGTACAGGGTAAAGGACTCTGGTCAACAGTAGTCCATACAGGGTAAAGGACTCTGGTCAACAGTAGTCCATACAGGGTAAAGGACTCTGGTCAACAGTAGTCCACCGTACAGGGTAAAGGACTCTGGTCAACAGTAGTCCACCGTACAGGGTAAAGGACTCTGGTCAACAGTAGTCCATACAGGGTAAAGGACTCTGGTCAACAGTAGTCCACCATACAGGGTAAAGGACTCTGGTCAACAGTAGTCCACCATACAGGGTAAAGGACTCTGGTCAACAGTAGTCCATACAGGGTAAAGGACTCTGGTCAACAGTAGTCCACCATACAGGGTAAAGGACTCTGGTCAACAGTAGTCCATACAGGGTAAAGGACTCTGGTCAACAGTAGTCCACCATACAGGGTAAAGGACTCTGGTCAACAGTAGTCCATACAGGGTAAAGGACTCTGGTCAACAGTAGTCCACCGTACAGGGTAAAGGACTCTGGTCAACAGTAGTCCATACAGGGTAAAGGACTCTGGTCAACAGTAGTCCACCATACAGGGTAAAGGACTCTGGTCAACAGTAGTCCACCATACAGGGTAAAGGACTCTGGTCAACAGTAGTCCATACAGGGTAAAGGACTCTGGTCAACAGTAGTCCACCATACAGGGTAAAGGACTCTGGTCAACAGTAGTCCATACAGGGTAAAGGACTCTGGTCAACAGTAGTCCACCGTACAGGGTAAAGGACTCTGGTCAACAGTAGTCCACCATACAGGGTAAAGGACTCTGGTCAACAGTAGTCCACCGTACAGGGTAAAGGACTCTGGTCAACAGTAGTCCATACAGGGTAAAGGACTCTGGTCAACAGTAGTCCACCATACAGGGTAAAGGACTCTGGTCAACAGTAGTCCACCATACAGGGTAAAGGACTCTGGTCAACAGTAGTCCACCATACAGGGTAAAGGACTCTGGTCAACAGTAGTCCACCGTACAGGGTAAAGGACTCTGGTCAACAGTAGTCCATACAGGGTAAAGGACTCTGGTCAACAGTAGTCCATACAGGGTAAAGGACTCTGGTCAACAGTAGTCCACCGTACAGGGTAAAGGACTCTGGTCAACAGTAGTCCACCGTACAGGGTAAAGGACTCTGGTCAACAGTAGTCCATACAGGGTAAAGGACTCTGGTCAACAGTAGTCCACCATACAGGGTAAAGGACTCTGGTCAACAGTAGTCCACCATACAGGGTAAAGGACTCTGGTCAACAGTAGTCCATACAGGGTAAAGGACTCTGGTCAACAGTAGTCCACCATACAGGGTAAAGGACTCTGGTCAACAGTAGTCCACCGTACAGGGTAAAGGACTCTGGTCAACAGTAGTCCATACAGGGTAAAGGACTCTGGTCAACAGTAGTCCATACAGGGTAAAGGACTCTGGTCAACAGTAGTCCACCATACAGGGTAAAGGACTCTGGTCAACAGTAGTCCACCATACAGGGTAAAGGACTCTGGTCAACAGTAGTCCGTACAGGGTAAAGGACTCTGGTCAACAGTAGTCCATACAGGGTAAAGGACTCTGGTCAACAGTAGTCCATACAGGGTAAAGGACTCTGGTCAACAGTAGTCCACCATACAGGGTAAAGGACTCTGGTCAACAGTAGTCCGTACAGGGTAAAGGACTCTGGTCAACAGTAGTCCACCGTACAGGGTAAAGGACTCTGGTCAACAGTAGTCCGTACAGGGTAAAGGACTCTGGTCAACAGTAGTCCATACAGGGTAAAGGACTCTGGTCAACAGTAGTCCGTACAGAGTAGTCCACCGTACAGGGTAAAGGACTCTGGTCAACAGTAGTCCATACAGGGTAAAGGACTCTGGTCAACAGTAGTCCACCGTACAGGGTAAAGGACTCTGGTCAACAGTAGTCCACCATACAGGGTAAAGGACTCTGGTCAACAGTAGTCCACCATACAGGGTAAAGGACTCTGGTCAACAGTAGTCCATACAGGGTAAAGGACTCTGGTCAACAGTAGTCCACCATACAGGGTAAAGGACTCTGGTCAACAGTAGTCCACCATACAGGGTAAAGGACTCTGGTCAACAGTAGTCCATACAGGGTAAAGGACTCTGGTCAACAGTAGTCCACCATACAGGGTAAAGGACTCTGGTCAACAGTAGTCCATACAGGGTAAAGGACTCTGGTCAACAGTAGTCCACCGTACAGGGTAAAGGACTCTGGTCAACAGTAGTCCGTACAGGGTAAAGGACTCTGGTCAACAGTAGTCCATACAGGGTAAAGGACTCTGGTCAACAGTAGTCCGTACAGAGTAGTCCACCGTACAGGGTAAAGGACTCTGGTCAACAGTAGTCCATACAGGGTAAAGGACTCTGGTCAACAGTAGTCCATACAGGGTAAAGGACTCTGGTCAACAGTAGTCCACCGTACAGGGTAAAGGACTCTGGTCAACAGTAGTCCATACAGGGTAAAGGACTCTGGTCAACAGTAGTCCACCATACAGGGTAAAGGACTCTGGTCAACAGTAGTCCACCATACAGGGTAAAGGACTCTGGTCAACAGTAGTCCATACAGGGTAAAGGACTCTGGTCAACAGTAGTCCACCATACAGGGTAAAGGACTCTGGTCAACAGTAGTCCATACAGGGTAAAGGACTCTGGTCAACAGTAGTCCACCGTACAGGGTAAAGGACTCTGGTCAACAGTAGTCCACCATACAGGGTAAAGGACTCTGGTCAACAGTAGTCCACCGTACAGGGTAAAGGACTCTGGTCAACAGTAGTCCATACAGGGTAAAGGACTCTGGTCAACAGTAGTCCACCATACAGGGTAAAGGACTCTGGTCAACAGTAGTCCACCATACAGGGTAAAGGACTCTGGTCAACAGTAGTCCACCATACAGGGTAAAGGACTCTGGTCAACAGTAGTCCACCGTACAGGGTAAAGGACTCTGGTCAACAGTAGTCCATACAGGGTAAAGGACTCTGGTCAACAGTAGTCCATACAGGGTAAAGGACTCTGGTCAACAGTAGTCCACCGTACAGGGTAAAGGACTCTGGTCAACAGTAGTCCACCGTACAGGGTAAAGGACTCTGGTCAACAGTAGTCCATACAGGGTAAAGGACTCTGGTCAACAGTAGTCCACCATACAGGGTAAAGGACTCTGGTCAACAGTAGTCCACCATACAGGGTAAAGGACTCTGGTCAACAGTAGTCCATACAGGGTAAAGGACTCTGGTCAACAGTAGTCCACCATACAGGGTAAAGGACTCTGGTCAACAGTAGTCCATACAGGGTAAAGGACTCTGGTCAACAGTAGTCCATACAGGGTAAAGGACTCTGGTCAACAGTAGTCCATACAGGGTAAAGGACTCTGGTCAACAGTAGTCCACCATACAGGGTAAAGGACTCTGGTCAACAGTAGTCCACCATACAGGGTAAAGGACTCTGGTCAACAGTAGTCCATACAGGGTAAAGGACTCTGGTCAACAGTAGTCCATACAGGGTAAAGGACTCTGGTCAACAGTAGTCCATACAGGGTAAAGGACTCTGGTCAACAGTAGTCCACCATACAGGGTAAAGGACTCTGGTCAACAGTAGTCCATACAGGGTAAAGGACTCTGGTCAACAGTAGTCCACCATACAGGGTAAAGGACTCTGGTCAACAGTAGTCCATACAGGGTAAAGGACTCTGGTCAACAGTAGTCCGTACAGAGTAGTCCACCGTACAGGGTAAAGGACTCTGGTCAACAGTAGTCCATACAGGGTAAAGGACTCTGGTCAACAGTAGTCCACCGTACAGGGTAAAGGACTCTGGTCAACAGTAGTCCACCATACAGGGTAAAGGACTCTGGTCAACAGTAGTCCACCGTACAGGGTAAAGGACTCTGGTCAACAGTAGTCCATACAGGGTAAAGGACTCTGGTCAACAGTAGTCCACCATACAGGGTAAAGGACTCTGGTCAACAGTAGTCCACCATACAGGGTAAAGGACTCTGGTCAACAGTAGTCCATACAGGGTAAAGGACTCTGGTCAACAGTAGTCCACAGAGTAGTCCACCGTACAGGGTAAAGGACTCTGGTCAACAGTAGTCCATACAGGGTAAAGGACTCTGGTCAACAGTAGTCCATACAGGGTAAAGGACTCTGGTCAACAGTAGTCCACCGTACAGGGTAAAGGACTCTGGTCAACAGTAGTCCATACAGGGTAAAGGACTCTGGTCAACAGTAGTCCACCATACAGGGTAAAGGACTCTGGTCAACAGTAGTCCACCATACAGGGTAAAGGACTCTGGTCAACAGTAGTCCATACAGGGTAAAGGACTCTGGTCAACAGTAGTCCACCATACAGGGTAAAGGACTCTGGTCAACAGTAGTCCATACAGGGTAAAGGACTCTGGTCAACAGTAGTCCACCGTACAGGGTAAAGGACTCTGGTCAACAGTAGTCCACCATACAGGGTAAAGGACTCTGGTCAACAGTAGTCCACCGTACAGGGTAAAGGACTCTGGTCAACAGTAGTCCATACAGGGTAAAGGACTCTGGTCAACAGTAGTCCACCATACAGGGTAAAGGACTCTGGTCAACAGTAGTCCACCATACAGGGTAAAGGACTCTGGTCAACAGTAGTCCACCATACAGGGTAAAGGACTCTGGTCAACAGTAGTCCACCGTACAGGGTAAAGGACTCTGGTCAACAGTAGTCCATACAGGGTAAAGGACTCTGGTCAACAGTAGTCCATACAGGGTAAAGGACTCTGGTCAACAGTAGTCCACCGTACAGGGTAAAGGACTCTGGTCAACAGTAGTCCATACAGGGTAAAGGACTCTGGTCAACAGTAGTCCACCATACAGGGTAAAGGACTCTGGTCAACAGTAGTCCACCATACAGGGTAAAGGACTCTGGTCAACAGTAGTCCATACAGGGTAAAGGACTCTGGTCAACAGTAGTCCACCATACAGGGTAAAGGACTCTGGTCAACAGTAGTCCACCATACAGGGTAAAGGACTCTGGTCAACAGTAGTCCATACAGGGTAAAGGACTCTGGTCAACAGTAGTCCATACAGGGTAAAGGACTCTGGTCAACAGTAGTCCACCATACAGGGTAAAGGACTCTGGTCAACAGTAGTCCACCATACAGGGTAAAGGACTCTGGTCAACAGTAGTCCATACAGGGTAAAGGACTCTGGTCAACAGTAGTCCATACAGGGTAAAGGACTCTGGTCAACAGTAGTCCATACAGGGTAAAGGACTCTGGTCAACAGTAGTCCACCATACAGGGTAAAGGACTCTGGTCAACAGTAGTCCGTACAGGGTAAAGGACTCTGGTCAACAGTAGTCCACCGTACAGGGTAAAGGACTCTGGTCAACAGTAGTCCACAGGGTAAAGGACTCTGGTCAACAGTAGTCTGGTCAACAGTAGTCCATACAGGGTAAAGGACTCTGGTCAACAGTAGTCCATACAGGGTAAAGGACTCTGGTCAACAGTAGTCCACCGTACAGGGTAAAGGACTCTGGTCAACAGTAGTCCATACAGGGTAAAGGACTCTGGTCAACAGTAGTCCACCATACAGGGTAAAGGACTCTGGTCAACAGTAGTCCATACAGGGTAAAGGACTCTGGTCAACAGTAGTCCATACAGGGTAAAGGACTCTGGTCAACAGTAGTCCACCATACAGGGTAAAGGACTCTGGTCAACAGTAGTCCATACAGGGTAAAGGACTCTGGTCAACAGTAGTCCACCATACAGGGTAAAGGACTCTGGTCAACAGTAGTCCATACAGGGTAAAGGACTCTGGTCAACAGTAGTCCACCGTACAGGGTAAAGGACTCTGGTCAACAGTAGTCCGTACAGGGTAAAGGACTCTGGTCAACAGTTGTCCATACAGGGTAAAGGACTCTGGTCAACAGTAGTCCGTACAGAGTAGTCCACCGTACAGGGTAAAGGACTCTGGTCAACAGTAGTCCATACAGGGTAAAGGACTCTGGTCAACAGTAGTCCATACAGGGTAAAGGACTCTGGTCAACAGTAGTCCACCGTACAGGGTAAAGGACTCTGGTCAACAGTAGTCCATACAGGGTAAAGGACTCTGGTCAACAGTAGTCCACCATACAGGGTAAAGGACTCTGGTCAACAGTAGTCCACCATACAGGGTAAAGGACTCTGGTCAACAGTAGTCCATACAGGGTAAAGGACTCTGGTCAACAGTAGTCCACCATACAGGGTAAAGGACTCTGGTCAACAGTAGTCCATACAGGGTAAAGGACTCTGGTCAACAGTAGTCCACCATACAGGGTAAAGGACTCTGGTCAACAGTAGTCCATACAGGGTAAAGGACTCTGGTCAACAGTAGTCCACCGTACAGGGTAAAGGACTCTGGTCAACAGTAGTCCATACAGGGTAAAGGACTCTGGTCAACAGTACCATACAGGGTAAAGGACTCTGGTCAACAGTAGTCCACCGTACAGGGTAAAGGACTCTGGTCAACAGTAGTCCGTACACCATACAGGGTAAAGGACTCTGGTCAACAGTAGTCCACCATACAGGGTAAAGGACTCTGGTCAACAGTAGTCCATACAGGGTAAAGGACTCTGGTCAACAGTAGTCCATACAGGGTAAAGGACTCTGGTCAACAGTAGTCCATACAGGGTAAAGGACTCTGGTCAACAGTAGTCCACCATACAGGGTAAAGGACTCTGGTCAACAGTAGTCCATACAGGGTAAAGGACTCTGGTCAACAGTAGTCCATACAGGGTAAAGGACTCTGGTCAACAGTAGTCCACCATACAGGGTAAAGGACTCTGGTCAACAGTAGTCCATACAGGGTAAAGGACTCTGGTCAACAGTAGTCCACCATACAGGGTAAAGGACTCTGGTCAACAGTAGTCCACCATACAGGGTAAAGGACTCTGGTCAACAGTAGTCCACCGTACAGGGTAAAGGACTCTGGTCAACAGTAGTCCATACAGGGTAAAGGACTCTGGTCAACAGTAGTCCATACAGGGTAAAGGACTCTGGTCAACAGTAGTCCACCGTACAGGGTAAAGGACTCTGGTCAACAGTAGTCCATACAGGGTAAAGGACTCTGGTCAACAGTAGTCCACCATACAGGGTAAAGGACTCTGGTCAACAGTAGTCCATACAGGGTAAAGGACTCTGGTCAACAGTAGTCCATACAGGGTAAAGGACTCTGGTCAACAGTAGTCCACCATACAGGGTAAAGGACTCTGGTCAACAGTAGTCCACCGTACAGGGTAAAGGACTCTGGTCAACAGTAGTCCATACAGGGTAAAGGACTCTGGTCAACAGTAGTCCACCATACAGGGTAAAGGACTCTGGTCAACAGTAGTCCATACAGGGTAAAGGACTCTGGTCAACAGTAGTCCATACAGGGTAAAGGACTCTGGTCAACAGTAGTCCATACAGGGTAAAGGACTCTGGTCAACAGTAGTCCATACAGGGTAAAGGACTCTGGTCAACAGTAGTCCATACAGGGTAAAGGACTCTGGTCAACAGTAGTCCACCGTACAGGGTAAGGACTCTGGTCAACAGTAGTCCATACAGGGTAAAGGACTCTGGTCAACAGTAGTCCACCATACAGGGTAAAGGACTCTGGTCAACAGTAGTCCACCATACAGGGTAAAGGACTCTGGTCAACAGTAGTCCATACAGGGTAAAGGAACTCTGGTCAACAGTAGTCCACCATACAGGGTAAAGGAACTCTGGTCAACAGTAGTCCATACAGGGTAAAGGACTCTGGTCAACAGTAGTCCACCATACAGGGTAAAGGACTCTGGTCAACAGTAGTCCATACTGGTAAAGGACTCTGGTCAACAGTAGTCCACCGTACAGGGTAAAGGACTCTGGTCAACAGTAGTCCGTACAGGGTAAAGGACTTCTGGTCAACAGTTGTCCATACAGGGTAAAGGACTCTGGTCAACAGTAGTCCGTACAGAGTAGTCCACCGTACAGGTAAAGGACTCTGGTCAACAGTAGTCATACAGGGTAAAGGGACTCTGGTCAACAGTAGTCCATACAGGGTAAAGGACTCTGGTCAACAGTAGTCCACCGTACAGGGTAAAGGACTCTGGTCAACAGTAGTCCATACAGGGTAAAGGACTCTGGTCAACAGTAGTCCACCATACAGGGTAAAGGACTCTGGTCAACAGTAGTCCACCATACAGGGTAAAGGACACTGGTCAACAGTAGTCCATACAGGGTAAAGGACTCTGGTCAACAGTAGTCCACCATACAGGGTAAAGGACTCTGGTCAACAGTAGTCCATACAGGTAAAGGACTCTGGTCAACAGTAGTCCACCGTACAGGGTAAAGGACTCTGGTCAACAGTAGTCCACCATACAGGGTAAAGGACTCTGGTCAACAGTAGTCACCGTACAGGGTAAAGGACTCTGGTCAACAGTAGTCCATACAGGGTAAAGGACTCTGGTCAACAGTAGTCCACCATACAGGGTAAAGGACTCTGGTCAACAGTAGTCCACCGTACAGGGTAAAGGACTCTGGTCAACAGTAGTCCACCATACAGGGTAAAGGACTCTGGTCAACAGTAGTCCACCATACAGGGTAAAGGACTCTGGTCAACAGTAGTCCATACAGGGTAAAGGACTCTGGTCAACAGTAGTCCATACAGGGTAAAGGACTCTGGTCAACAGTAGTCCACCGTACAGGGTAAAGGACTCTGGTCAACAGTAGTCCATACAGGGTAAAGGACTCTGGTCAACAGTAGTCCACCATACAGGGTAAGGACTCTGGTCAACTGTAGTCCACCATACAGGGTAAAGGACTTCTGGTCAACAGTAGTCCATAACAGGGTAAAGGACTCTGGTCAACAGTAGTCCACCATACAGGGTAAAGGACTCTGGTCAACAGTAGTCCGTACAGGGTAAAGGACTCTGGTCAACAGTAGTCCACCGTACAGGGTAAGGACTCTGGTCAACAGTAGTCCGTACAGGGTAAAGGACTCTGGTCAACAATTGTCCATACAGGGTAAAGGACTCTGGTCAACAGTAGTCCGTACAGAGTAGTCCACCGTACAGGGTAAAGGACTCTGGTCAACAGTAGTCCATACAGGGTAAAGGACTCTGGTCAACAGTAGTCCATCAGGGTAAAGGACTCTGGTCAACAGTAGTCCACCGTTACAGGGTAAAGGACTCTGGTCAACAGTAGCCATACAGGGTAAAGGACTCTGGTCACCAGTAGTCCACCATACAGGGGAAAGGACTCTGGTCAACTGTAGTCCACCATACAGGGTAAAGGACTCTGGTCAACAGTAGTCCATACAGGGTAAAGGACTCTGGTCAACAGTAGTCCACCATACAGGGTTAAAGGACTCTGGTCAACAGTAGTCCCACCGTACAGGGTAAAGGACTCTGGTCAACAGTAGTCCATACAGGGTTAAAGGACTCTGGTCCACAGTTGTCCATACAGGGTAAAGGACTCTGGTCAACAGTAGTCCACATACAGCGTAAAGGACTTGGTCAACAGGTCACATACCGGGGTAATGGATGTGGTCAACAGTAGTCCGTTACAGGGTAAAGGACTCTGGTCAACAGTAGTCCATACAGGGTAAAGGACTCTGGTCAACAGTAGTCCATACAGGGTAAAGGACTCTGGTCAACAGTAGTCCATACAGGGTAAAGGACTCTGGTCAACAGTAGTCCACCGTACAGGGTAAAGGACTCTGGTCAACAGTAGTCCGTACAGGGTAAAGGACTCTGGTCAACAGTAGTCCATACAGGGTAAAGGACTCTGGTCAACAGTAGTCCGTACAGAGTAGTCCACCGTACAGGGTAAAGGACTCTGGTCAACAGTAGTCCATACAGGGTAAAGGACTCTGGTCAACAGTAGTCCACCGTACAGGGTAAAGGACTCTGGTCAACAGTAGTCCACCATACAGGGTAAAGGACTCTGGTCAACAGTAGTCCACCATACAGGGTAAAGGACTCTGGTCAACAGTAGTCCATACAGGGTAAAGGACTCTGGTCAACAGTAGTCCACCATACAGGGTAAAGGACTCTGGTCAACAGTAGTCCACCATACAGGGTAAAGGACTCTGGTCAACAGTAGTCCATACAGGGTAAAGGACTCTGGTCAACAGTAGTCCACCATACAGGGTAAAGGACTCTGGTCAACAGTAGTCCGTACAGGGTAAAGGACTCTGGTCAACAGTAGTCCACCGTACAGGGTAAAGGACTCTGGTCAACAGTAGTCCGTACAGGGTAAAGGACTCTGGTCAACAATTGTCCATACAGGGTAAAGGACTCTGGTCATCAGTAGTCCGTACAGAGTAGTCCACCGTACAGGGTAAAGGACTCTGTCAACAGTAGTCCATACAGGGTAAGGACTCTGGTCAACAGTAGTCCATACAGGGTAAAGGACTCTGGTCAACAGTAGTCCACCGTACAGGGTAAAGGACTCTGGTCAACAGTAGTCCATACAGGGTAAAGGACTCTGGTCAACAGTAGTCCACCATACAGGGTAAAGGACTCTGGTCAACAGTAGTCCATACAGGGTAAAGGACTCTGGTCAACAGTAGTCCACCGTACAGGGTAAAGGACTCTGGTCAACAGTAGTCCATACAGGGTAAAGGACTCTGGTCAACAGTAGTCCACCATACAGGGTAAAGGACTCTGGTCAACAGTAGTCCCACCGTACAGGGTAAAGGACTCTGGTCAACAGTAGTCCACCATACAGGGTAAAAGGACTCTGGTCAACAGTAGTCCACCGTACAGGGTAAAGGACTCTGGTCAACAGTAGTCCATACAGGGTAAAGGACTCTGGTCAACAGTAGTCCACCATACAGGGTAAAGGACTCTGGTCAACAGTAGTCCACCATACAGGGTAAAGGACTCTGGTCAACAGTAGTCCACCATACAGGGTAAAGGACTCTGGTCAACAGTAGTCCACCGTACAGGGTAAAGGACTCTGGTCAACAGTAGTCCATACAGGGTAAAGGACTCTGGTCAACAGTAGTCCATACAGGGTAAAGGACTCTGGTCAACAGTAGTCCACCGTACAGGGTAAAGGACTGGTCAACACTAGTCCACCATACAGGGTAAAGGACTCTGGTCAACAGTAGTCCGTACAGGGTAAAGGACTCTGGTCAACAGTAGTCCACCGTACAGGGTAAAGGACTCTGGTCAACAGTAGTCCACCGTACAGGGTAAAGGACTCTGGTCAACAGTTGTCCATACAGGGTAAAGGACTCTGGTCAACAGTAGTCCGTACAGAGTAGTCCACCGTACAGGGTAAAGGACTCTGGTCAACAGTAGTCCATACAGGGTAAAGGACTCTGGTCAACAGTAGTCCACCGTACAGGGTAAAGGACTCTGGTCAACAGTAGTCCACCATACAGGGTAAAGGACTCTGGTCAACAGTAGTCCACCGTACAGGGTAAAGGACTCTGGTCAACAGTAGTCCATACAGGGTAAAGGACTCTGGTCAACAGTAGTCCACCATACAGGGTAAAGGACTCTGGTCAACTGTAGTCCACCATACAGGGTAAAGGACTCTGGTCAACAGTTGTCCATACAGGGTAAAGGACTCTGGTCAACAGTAGTCCATACAGAGTAGTCCACCGTACAGGGTAAAGGACTCTGGTCAACAGTAGTCCATACAGGGTAAAGGACTCTGGTCAACAGTAGTCCATACAGGGTAAAGGACTCTGGTCAACAGTAGTCCACCGTACAGGGTAAAGGACTCTGGTCAACAGTAGTCCATACAGGGTAAAGGACTCTGGTCAACAGTAGTCCACCATACAGGGTAAAGGACTCTGGTCAACAGTAGTCCACCATACAGGGTAAAGGACTCTGGTCAACAGTAGTCCATACAGGGTAAAGGACTCTGGTCAACAGTAGTCCACCATACAGGGTAAAGGACTCTGGTCAACAGTAGTCCATACAGGGTAAAGGACTCTGGTCAACAGTAGTCCACCGTACAGGGTAAAGGACTCTGGTCAACAGTAGTCCACCATACAGGGTAAAGGACTCTGGTCAACAGTAGTCACCGTACAGGGTAAGGACTCTGGTCAACAGTAGTCCATACAGGGTAAAGGACTCTGGTCAACAGTAGTCCACCATACAGGGTAAAGGACTCTGGTCAACAGTAGTCCACCATACAGGGTAAAGGACTCTGGTCAACAGTAGTCCACCATACAGGGTAAAGGACTCTGGTCAACAGTAGTCCACCGTACAGGGTAAAGGACTCTGGTCAACAGTAGTCCATACAGGGTAAAGGACTCTGGTCAACAGTAGTCCATACAGGGTAAAGGACTCTGGTCAACAGTAGTCCATACAGGGTAAAGGACTCTGGTCAACAGTAGTCCATACAGGGTAAAGGACTCTGGTCAACAGTAGTCCACCATACAGGGTAAAGGACTCTGGTCAACAGTAGTCCGTACAGGGTAAAGGACTGGTCAACATTAGTCCACCGTACAGGGTAAAGGACTCTGGTCAACAGTAGTCCGTACAGGGTAAAGGAGTCTGGTCAACAGTTGTCCATACAGGGTAAAGGACTCTGGTCAACAGTAGTCCGTACAGAGTAGTCCACCGTACAGGGTAAAGGACTCTGGTCAACAGTAGTCCATACAGGGTAAAGGACTCTGGTCAACAGTAGTCCACCATACAGGGTAAAGGACTCTGGTCAACAGTAGTCCACCGTACAGGGTAAAGGACTCTGGTCAACAGTAGTCCATACAGGGTAAAGGACTCTGGTCAACAGTAGTCCACCATACAGGGTAAAGGACTCTGGTCAACAGTAGTCCACCATACAGGGTAAAGGACTCTGGTCAACAGTAGTCCATACAGGGTAAAGGACTCTGGTCAACAGTAGTCCACCATACAGGGTAAAGGACTCTGGTCAACAGTAGTCCATACAGGGTAAAGGACTCTGGTCAACAGTAGTCCACCATACAGGGTAAAGGACTCTGGTCAACAGTAGTCCACCATACAGGGTAAAGGACTCTGGTCAACAGTAGTCCACCATACAGGGTAAAGGACTCTGGTCAACAGTAGTCCACCATACAGGGTAAAGGACTCTGGTCAACAGATGTCCATACAGGGTAAAGGACTCTGGTCAACAGTAGTCCACACAGGGTAAAGGACTCTGGTCAACAGTAGTCCATACAGGGTAAAGGACTCTGGTCAACAGTAGTCCACCATACAGGGTAAAGGACTCTGGTCAACAGTAGTCCACCATACAGGGTAAAGGACTCTGGTCAACAGTAGTCCGTACAGGGTAAAGGACTCTGGTCAACAGTAGTCCACCATACAGGGTAAAGGACTCTGGTCAACAGTAGTCCACCATACAGGGTAAAGGACTCTGGTCAACAGTAGTCCACCGTACAGAGTAAAGGACTCTGGTCAACAGTAGTCCATACAGGGTAAAGGACTCTGGTCAACAGTAGTCCATACAGGGTAAAGGACTCTGGTCAACAGTAGTCCACCGTACAGGGTAAAGGACTCTGGTCAACAGTAGTCCACCATACAGGGTAAAGGACTCTGGTCAACAGTAGTCCACCATACAGGGTAAAGGACTCTGGTCAACAGTAGTCCATACAGGGGTAAAGGACTCTGGTCAACAGTAGTCCACCATACAGGGTAAAGGACTCTGGTCAACAGTAGTCCACCATACAGGGTAAAGGACTCTGGTCAACAGTAGTCCATACAGGGTAAAGGACTCTGGTCAACAGTAGTCCACCATACAGGGTAAAGGACTCTGGTCAACAGTAGTCCATACAGGGTAAAGGACTCTGGTCAACAGTAGTCCACCATACAGGGTAAAGGACTCTGGTCAACAGTAGTCCACCATACAGGGTAAAGGACTCTGGTCAACAGTAGTCCACCATACAGGGTAAAGGACTCTGGTCAACAGTAGTCCACCATACAGGGTAAAGGACTCTGGTCAACAGATGTCCATACAGGGTAAAGGACTCTGGTCAACAGTAGTCCACACAGGGTAAAGGACTCTGGTCAACAGTAGTCCATACAGGGTAAAGGACTCTGGTCAACAGTAGTCCACCATACAGGGTAAAGGACTCTGGTCAACAGTAGTCCACCATACAGGGTAAAGGACTCTGGTCAACAGTAGTCCGTACAGGGTAAAGGACTCTGGTCAACAGTAGTCCACCATACAGGGTAAAGGACTCTGGTCAACAGTAGTCCACCATACAGGGTCAAGGACTCTGGTCAACAGTAGTCCACCGTACAGAGTAAAGGACTCTGGTCAACAGTAGTCCACCATACAGGGTAAAGGACTCTGGTCAACAGTAGTCCATACGGGGTAAAGGACTCTGGTCAACAGTAGTCCTCCATACAGGGTAAAGGACTCTGGTCAACTGTAGTCCACCATACAGGGTAAAGGACTCTGGTCAACAGTAGTCCATACAGGGTAAAGGACTCTGGTCAACAGTAGTCCACCATACAGGGTAAAGGACTCTGGTCAACAGTAGTCCACCGTACAGGGTAAAGGACTCTGGTCAACAGTAGTCCATACAGGGTAAAGGACTCTGGTCAACAGTAGTCCATACAGGGTAAAGGACTCTGGTCAACAGTAGTCCACCATACAGGGTAAAGGATGCTGGTCAACAGTAGTCCGTACAGGGTAAAGGACTCTGGTCAACAGTAGTCCATACAGGGTAAAGGACTCTGGTCAACAGTAGTCCATACAGGGTAAAGGACTCTGGTCAACACTAGTCCACCATACAGGGTAAAGGACTCTGGTCAACAGTAGTCCGTACAGGGTAAAGGACTCTGGTCAACAGTAGTCCACCGTACAGGGTAAAGGACTCTGGTCAACAGTAGTCCGTACAGGGTAAAGGACTCTGGTCAACAGTTGTCCATACAGGGTAAAGGACTCTGGTCAACAGTAGTCCGTACAGAGTAGTCCACCGTACAGGGTAAAGGACTCTGGTCAACAGTAGTCCATACAGGGTAAAGGACTCTGGTCAACAGTAGTCCATACAGGGTAAAGGACTCTGGTCAACAGTAGTCCACCGTACAGGGTAAAGGACTCTGGTCACAGTAGTCCATACAGGGTAAAGGACTCTGGTCAACAGTAGTCCACCATACAGGTAAAGGACTCTGGTCAACAGTAGTCCACCATACAGGGTAAAGGACTCTGGTCAACAGTAGTCCATACAGGGTAAAGGACTCTGGTCAACAGTAGTCCACCATACAGGGTAAAGGACTCTGGTCAACAGTAGTCCACCATACAGGGTAAAGGACTCTGGTCAACAGTAGTCCACCATACAGGGTAAAGGACTCTGGTCAACAGTAGTCCACCATACAGGGTAAAGGACTCTGGTCAACAGTAGTCCACCATACAGGGTAAAGGACTCTGGTCAACAGTAGTCCGTACAGGGTAAAGGACTCTGGTCAACAGTAGTCCACCATACAGGGTAAAGGACTCTGGTCAACAGTAGTCCGTACAGGGTAAAGGACTCTGGTCAACAGTAGTCCACCATACAGGGTAAAGGACTCTGGTCAACAGTAGTCCATACTGGGTAAAGGACTCTGGTCAACAGTAGTCCACCGTACAGGGTAAAGGACTCTGGTCAACAGTAGTCCGTACAGGGTAAAGGACTCTGGTCAACAGTTGTCCATACAGGGTAAAGGACTCTGGTCAACAGTAGTCCGTACAGAGTAGTCCACCGTACAGGGTAAAGGACTCTGGTCAACAGTAGTCCATACAGGGTAAAGGACTCTGGTCAACAGTAGTCCATACAGGGTAAAGGACTCTGGTCAACAGTAGTCCACCGTACAGGGTAAAGGACTCTGGTCAACAGTAGTCCATACAGGGTAAAGGACTCTGGTCAACAGTAGTCCACCATACAGGGTAAAGGACTCTGGTCAACAGTAGTCCACCATACAGGGTAAAGGACTCTGGTCAACAGTAGTCCATACAGGGTAAAGGACTCTGGTCAACAGTAGTCCACCATACAGGGTAAAGGACTCTGGTCAACAGTAGTCCATACAGGGTAAAGGACTCTGGTCAACAGTAGTCCACCGTACAGGGTAAAGGACTCTGGTCAACAGTAGTCCACCATACAGGGTAAAGGACTCTGGTCAACAGTAGTCCACCGTACAGGGTAAAGGACTCTGGTCAACAGTAGTCCATACAGGGTAAAGGACTCTGGTCAACAGTAGTCCACCATACAGGGTAAAGGACTCTGGTCAACAGTAGTCCACCGTACAGGGTAAAGGACTCTGGTCAACAGTAGTCCACCATACAGGGTAAAGGACTCTGGTCAACAGTAGTCCACCATACAGGGTAAAGGACTCTGGTCAACAGTAGTCCATACAGGGTAAAGGACTCTGGTCAACAGTAGTCCATACAGGGTAAAGGACTCTGGTCAACAGTAGTCCACCGTACAGGGTAAAGGACTCTGGTCAACAGTAGTCCACCGTACAGGGTAAAGGACTCTGGTCAACAGTAGTCCATACAGGGTAAAGGACTCTGGTCAACAGTAGTCCACCATACAGGGTAAAGGACTCTGGTCAACTGTAGTCCACCATACAGGGTAAAGGACTCTGGTCAACAGTAGTCCATACAGGGTAAAGGACTCTGGTCAACAGTAGTCCACCATACAGGGTAAAGGACTCTGGTCAACAGTAGTCCGTACAGGGTAAAGGACTCTGGTCAACAGTAGTCCACCGTACAGGGTAAAGGACTCTGGTCAACAGTAGTCCGTACAGGGTAAAGGACTCTGGTCAACAATTGTCCATACAGGGTAAAGGACTCTGGTCAACAGTAGTCCGTACAGAGTAGTCCACCGTACAGGGTAAAGGACTCTGGTCAACAGTAGTCCATACAGGGTAAAGGACTCTGGTCAACAGTAGTCCATACAGGGTAAAGGACTCTGGTCAACAGTAGTCCACCGTACAGGGTAAAGGACTCTGGTCAACAGTAGTCCATACAGGGTAAAGGACTCTGGTCAACAGTAGTCCACCATACAGGGTAAAGGACTCTGGTCAACAGTAGTCCACCATACAGGGTAAAGGACTCTGGTCAACAGTAGTCCATACAGGGTAAAGGACTCTGGTCAACAGTAGTCCACCATACAGGGTAAAGGACTCTGGTCAACAGTAGTCCATACAGGGTAAAGGACTCTGGTCAACAGTAGTCCACCATACAGGGTAAAGGATGCTGGTCAACAGTAGTCCGTACAGGGTAAAGGACTCTGGTCAACAGTAGTCCATACAGGGTAAAGGACTCTGGTCAACAGTAGTCCATACAGGGTAAAGGACTCTGGTCAACACTAGTCCACCATACAGGGTAAAGGACTCTGGTCAACAGTAGTCCGTACAGGGTAAAGGACTCTGGTCAACAGTAGTCCACCGTACAGGGTAAAGGACTCTGGTCAACAGTAGTCCGTACAGGGTAAAGGACTCTGGTCAACAGTTGTCCATACAGGGTAAAGGACTCTGGTCAACAGTAGTCCGTACAGAGTAGTCCACCGTACAGGGTAAAGGACTCTGGTCAACAGTAGTCCATACAGGGTAAAGGACTCTGGTCAACAGTAGTCCATACAGGGTAAAGGACTCTGGTCAACAGTAGTCCACCGTACAGGGTAAAGGACTCTGGTCAACAGTAGTCCATACAGGGTAAAGGACTCTGGTCAACAGTAGTCCACCATACAGGGTAAAGGACTCTGGTCAACAGTAGTCCACCATACAGGGTAAAGGACTCTGGTCAACAGTAGTCCATACAGGGTAAAGGACTCTGGTCAACAGTAGTCCACCATACAGGGTAAAGGACTCTGGTCAACAGTAGTCCACCATACAGGGTAAAGGACTCTGGTCAACAGTAGTCCACCATACAGGGTAAAGGACTCTGGTCAACAGTAGTCCACCATACAGGGTAAAGGACTCTGGTCAACAGTAGTCCACCATACAGGGTAAAGGACTCTGGTCAACAGTAGTCCGTACAGGGTAAAGGACTCTGGTCAACAGTAGTCCACCATACAGGGTAAAGGACTCTGGTCAACAGTAGTCCGTACAGGGTAAAGGACTCTGGTCAACAGTAGTCCACCATACAGGGTAAAGGACTCTGGTCAACAGTAGTCCATACTGGGTAAAGGACTCTGGTCAACAGTAGTCCACCGTACAGGGTAAAGGACTCTGGTCAACAGTAGTCCGTACAGGGTAAAGGACTCTGGTCAACAGTTGTCCATACAGGGTAAAGGACTCTGGTCAACAGTAGTCCGTACAGAGTAGTCCACCGTACAGGGTAAAGGACTCTGGTCAACAGTAGTCCATACAGGGTAAAGGACTCTGGTCAACAGTAGTCCATACAGGGTAAAGGACTCTGGTCAACAGTAGTCCACCGTACAGGGTAAAGGACTCTGGTCAACAGTAGTCCATACAGGGTAAAGGACTCTGGTCAACAGTAGTCCACCATACAGGGTAAAGGACTCTGGTCAACAGTAGTCCACCATACAGGGTAAAGGACTCTGGTCAACAGTAGTCCATACAGGGTAAAGGACTCTGGTCAACAGTAGTCCACCATACAGGGTAAAGGACTCTGGTCAACAGTAGTCCATACAGGGTAAAGGACTCTGGTCAACAGTAGTCCACCGTACAGGGTAAAGGACTCTGGTCAACAGTAGTCCACCATACAGGGTAAAGGACTCTGGTCAACAGTAGTCCACCGTACAGGGTAAAGGACTCTGGTCAACAGTAGTCCATACAGGGTAAAGGACTCTGGTCAACAGTAGTCCACCATACAGGGTAAAGGACTCTGGTCAACAGTAGTCCACCGTACAGGGTAAAGGACTCTGGTCAACAGTAGTCCACCATACAGGGTAAAGGACTCTGGTCAACAGTAGTCCACCATACAGGGTAAAGGACTCTGGTCAACAGTAGTCCATACAGGGTAAAGGACTCTGGTCAACAGTAGTCCATACAGGGTAAAGGACTCTGGTCAACAGTAGTCCACCGTACAGGGTAAAGGACTCTGGTCAACAGTAGTCCACCGTACAGGGTAAAGGACTCTGGTCAACAGTAGTCCATACAGGGTAAAGGACTCTGGTCAACAGTAGTCCACCATACAGGGTAAAGGACTCTGGTCAACTGTAGTCCACCATACAGGGTAAAGGACTCTGGTCAACAGTAGTCCATACAGGGTAAAGGACTCTGGTCAACAGTAGTCCACCATACAGGGTAAAGGACTCTGGTCAACAGTAGTCCGTACAGGGTAAAGGACTCTGGTCAACAGTAGTCCACCGTACAGGGTAAAGGACTCTGGTCAACAGTAGTCCGTACAGGGTAAAGGACTCTGGTCAACAATTGTCCATACAGGGTAAAGGACTCTGGTCAACAGTAGTCCGTACAGAGTAGTCCACCGTACAGGGTAAAGGACTCTGGTCAACAGTAGTCCATACAGGGTAAAGGACTCTGGTCAACAGTAGTTCATACAGGGTAAAGGACTCTGGTCAACAGTAGTCCACCGTACAGGGTAAAGGACTCTGGTCAACAGTAGTCCATACAGGGTAAAGGACTCTGGTCAACAGTAGTCCACCATACAGGGTAAAGGACTCTGGTCAACAGTAGTCCACCATACAGGGTAAAGGACTCTGGTCAACAGTAGTCCATACAGGGTAAAGGACTCTGGTCAACAGTAGTCCACCATACAGGGTAAAGGACTCTGGTCAACAGTAGTCCATACAGGGTAAAGGACTCTGGTCAACAGTAGTCCACCGTACAGGGTAAAGGACTCTGGTCAACAGTAGTCCACCATACAGGGTAAAGGACTCTGGTCAACAGTAGTCCACCGTACAGGGTAAAGGACTCTGGTCAACAGTAGTCCATACAGGGTAAAGGACTCTGGTCAACAGTAGTCCACCATACAGGGTAAAGGACTCTGGTCAACAGTAGTCCACCATACAGGGTAAAGGACTCTGGTCAACAGTAGTCCACCATACAGGGTAAAGGACTCTGGTCAACAGTAGTCCACCGTACAGGGTAAAGGACTCTGGTCAACAGTAGTCCATACAGGGTAAAGGACTCTGGTCAACAGTAGTCCATACAGGGTAAAGGACTCTGGTCAACAGTAGTCCACCGTACAGGGTAAAGGACTCTGGTCAACAGTAGTCCACCGTACAGGGTAAAGGACTCTGGTCAACAGTAGTCCATACAGGGTAAAGGACTCTGGTCAACAGTAGTCCACCATACAGGGGAAAGGACTCTGGTCAACTGTAGTCGACCATACAGGGTAAAGGACTCTGGTCAACAGTAGTCCATACAGGGTAAAGGACTCTGGTCAACAGTAGTCCACCATACAGGGTAAAGGACTCTGGTCAACAGTAGTCCACCGTACAGGGTAAAGGACTCTGGTCAACAGTAGTCCATACAGGGTAAAGGACTCTGGTCAACAGTAGTCCATACAGGGTAAAGGACTCTGGTCAACAGTAGTCCACCATACAGCGTAAAGGACTCTGGTCAACAGTAGTCCACCATACAGGGTAATGGATGCTGGTCAACAGTAGTCCGTACAGGGTAAAGGACTCTGGTCAACAGTAGTCCATACAGGGTAAAGGACTCTGGTCAACAGTAGTCCATACAGGGTAAAGGACTCTGGTCAACAGTAGTCCACCGTACAGGGTAAAGGACTCTGGTCAACAGTAGTCCGTACAGGGTAAAGGACTCTGGTCAACAGTTGTCCATACAGGGTAAAGGACTCTGGTCAACAGTAGTCCGTACAGAGTAGTCCACCGTACAGGGTAAAGGACTCTGGTCAACAGTAGTCCATACAGGGTAAAGGACTCTGGTCAACAGTAGTCCACCGTACAGGGTAAAGGACTCTGGTCAACAGTAGTCCACCATACAGGGTAAAGGACTCTGGTCAACAGTAGTCCACCGTACAGGGTAAAGGACTCTGGTCAACAGTAGTCCATACAGGGTAAAGGACTCTGGTCAACAGTAGTCCACCATACAGGGTATAGGACTCTGGTCAACTGTAGTCCACCATACAGGGTAAAGGACTCTGGTCAACAGTAGTCCATACAGGGTAAAGGACTCTGGTCAACAGTAGTCCACCATACAGGGTAAAGGACTCTGGTCAACAGTAGTCCGTACAGGGTAAAGGACTCTGGTCAACAGTAGTCCACCGTACAGGGTAAAGGACTCTGGTCAACAGTAGTCCGTACAGGGTAAAGGACTCTGGTCAACAATTGTCCATACAGGGTAAAGGACTCTGGTCAACAGTAGTCCGTACAGAGTAGTCCACCGTACAGGGTAAAGGACTCTGTTCAACAGTAGTCCATACAGGGTAAAGGACTCTGGTCAACAGTAGTCCATACAGGGTAAAGGACTCTGGTCAACAGTAGTCCACCGTACAGGGTAAAGGACTCTGGTCAACAGTAGTCCATACAGGGTAAAGGACTCTGGTCAACAGTAGTCCACCATACAGGGTAAAGGACTCTGGTCAACAGTAGTCCATACAGGGTAAAGGACTCTGGTCAACAGTAGTCCACCGTACAGGGTAAAGGACTCTGGTCAACAGTAGTCCATACAGGGTAAAGGACTCTGGTCAACAGTAGTCCACCATACAGGGTAAAGGACTCTGGTCAACAGTAGTCCACCGTACAGGGTAAAGGACTCTGGTCAACAGTAGTCCACCATACAGGGTAAAGGACTCTGGTCAACAGTAGTCCACCGTACAGGGTAAAGGACTCTGGTCAACAGTAGTCCATACAGGGTAAAGGACTCTGGTCAACAGTAGTCCACCATACAGGGTAAAGGACTCTGGTCAACAGTAGTCCACCATACAGGGTAAAGGACTCTGGTCAACAGTAGTCCACCATACAGGGTAAAGGACTCTGGTCAACAGTAGTCCACCGTACAGGGTAAAGGACTCTGGTCAACAGTAGTCCATACAGGGTAAAGGACTCTGGTCAACAGTAGTCCATACAGGGTAAAGGACTCTGGTCAACAGTAGTCCACCGTACAGGGTAAAGGACTGGTCAACACTAGTCCACCATACAGGGTAAAGGACTCTGGTCAACAGTAGTCCGTACAGGGTAAAGGACTCTGGTCAACAGTAGTCCACCGTACAGGGTAAAGGACTCTGGTCAACAGTAGTCCGTACAGGGTAAAGGACTCTGGTCAACAGTTGTCCATACAGGGTAAAGGACTCTGGTCAACAGTAGTCCGTACAGAGTAGTCCACCGTACAGGGTAAAGGACTCTGGTCAACAGTAGTCCATACAGGGTAAAGGACTCTGGTCAACAGTAGTCCACCGTACAGGGTAAAGGACTCTGGTCAACAGTAGTCCACCATACAGGGTAAAGGACTCTGGTCAACAGTAGTCCACCATACAGGGTAAAGGACTCTGGTCAACAGTAGTCCATACAGGGTAAAGGACTCTGGTCAACAGTAGTCCACCATACAGGGTAAAGGACTCTGGTCAACTGTAGTCCACCATACAGGGTAAAGGACTCTGGTCAACAGTAGTCCATACAGGGTAAAGGACTCTGGTCAACAGTAGTCCACCATACAGGGTAAAGGACTCTGGTCAACAGTAGTCCGTACAGGGTAAAGGACTCTGGTCAACAGTAGTCCACCGTACAGGGTAAAGGACTCTGGTCAACAGTAGTCCGTACAGGGTAAAGGACTCTGGTCAACAGTTGTCCATACAGGGTAAAGGACTCTGGTCAACAGTAGTCCATACAGAGTAGTCCACCGTACAGGGTAAAGGACTCTGGTCAACAGTAGTCCATACAGGGTAAAGGACTCTGGTCAACAGTAGTCCATACAGGGTAAAGGACTCTGGTCAACAGTAGTCCACCGTACAGGGTAAAGGACTCTGGTCAACAGTAGTCCATACAGGGTAAAGGACTCTGGTCAACAGTAGTCCACCATACAGGGTAAAGGACTCTGGTCAACAGTAGTCCACCATACAGGGTAAAGGACTCTGGTCAACAGTAGTCCATACAGGGTAAAGGACTCTGGTCAACAGTAGTCCACCATACAGGGTAAAGGACTCTGGTCAACAGTAGTCCATACAGGGTAAAGGACTCTGGTCAACAGTAGTCCACCGTACAGGGTAAAGGACTCTGGTCAACAGTAGTCCACCATACAGGGTAAAGGACTCTGGTCAACAGTAGTCCACCGTACAGGGTAAAGGACTCTGGTCAACAGTAGTCCATACAGGGTAAAGGACTCTGGTCAACAGTAGTCCACCATACAGGGTAAAGGACTCTGGTCAACAGTAGTCCACCATACAGGGTAAAGGACTCTGGTCAACAGTAGTCCACCGTACAGGGTAAAGGACTCTGGTCAACAGTAGTCCATACAGGGTAAAGGACTCTGGTCAACAGTAGTCCATACAGGGTAAAGGACTCTGGTCAACAGTAGTCCATACAGGGTAAAGGACTCTGGTCAACAGTAGTCCATACAGGGTAAAGGACTCTGGTCAACAGTAGTCCACCATACAGGGTAAAGGACTCTGGTCAACAGTAGTCCGTACAGGGTAAAGGACTGGTCAACATTAGTCCACCGTACAGGGTAAAGGACTCTGGTCAACAGTAGTCCGTACAGGGTAAAGGAGTCTGGTCAACAGTTGTCCATACAGGGTAAAGGACTCTGGTCAACAGTAGTCCGTACAGAGTAGTCCACCGTACAGGGTAAAGGACTCTGGTCAACAGTAGTCCATACAGGGTAAAGGACTCTGGTCAACAGTAGTCCACCATACAGGGTAAAGGACTCTGGTCAACAGTAGTCCACCGTACAGGGTAAAGGACTCTGGTCAACAGTAGTCCATACAGGGTAAAGGACTCTGGTCAACAGTAGTCCACCATACAGGGTAAAGGACTCTGGTCAACAGTAGTCCACCATACAGGGTAAAGGACTCTGGTCAACAGTAGTCCATACAGGGTAAAGGACTCTGGTCAACAGTAGTCCACCATACAGGGTAAAGGACTCTGGTCAACAGTAGTCCATACAGGGTAAAGGACTCTGGTCAACAGTAGTCCACCATACAGGGTAAAGGACTCTGGTCAACAGTAGTCCACCATACAGGGTAAAGGACTCTGGTCAACAGTAGTCCACCATACAGGGTAAAGGACTCTGGTCAACAGTAGTCCACCATACAGGGTAAAGGACTCTGGTCAACAGATGTCCATACAGGGTAAAGGACTCTGGTCAACAGTAGTCCACACAGGGTAAAGGACTCTGGTCAACAGTAGTCCATACAGGGTAAAGGACTCTGGTCAACAGTAGTCCACCATACAGGGTAAAGGACTCTGGTCAACAGTAGTCCACCATACAGGGTAAAGGACTCTGGTCAACAGTAGTCCGTACAGGGTAAAGGACTCTGGTCAACAGTAGTCCACCATACAGGGTAAAGGACTCTGGTCAACAGTAGTCCACCATACAGGGTAAAGGACTCTGGTCAACAGTAGTCCACCGTACAGAGTAAAGGACTCTGGTCAACAGTAGTCCATACAGGGTAAAGGACTCTGGTCAACAGTAGTCCATACAGGGTAAAGGACTCTGGTCAACAGTAGTCCACCGTACAGGGTAAAGGACTCTGGTCAACAGTAGTCCACCATACAGGTAAGGACTCTGGTCAACAGTAGTCCACCATACAGGGTAAAGGACTCTGGTCAACAGTAGTCCCATACAGGGTAAAGGACTCTGGTCAACAGTAGTCCACCATACAGGGTAAAGGACTCTGGTCAACAGTAGTCCACCATACAGGGTAAAGGACTCTGGTCAACAGTAGTCCATACAGGGTAAAGGACTCTGGTCAACAGTAGTCCACCATACAGGGTAAAGGACTCTGGTCAACAGTAGTCCATACAGGGTAAAGGACTCTGGTCAACAGGTAGTCCACCATACAGGGTAAGGACTCTGGTCAACAGTAGTAGTCCACCATTACAGGGTAAGGACTCTGGTCAACAGTAGTCCACCATACAGGGTAAGGACTCTGGTCAACAGTAGTCAACCATACAGGGTAAAGGCACTTGGGTTCAACAGATGTCCATACAGGGTAAGGACTCTGGTCAAACAGTAGTCCACACAGCGGTAAAGGACTCTGGTCAACCAGTAGTCCATACAGGGTAAAGGACTCTGGTCAACAGTAGTCCACCATACAGGGTAAAGGACTCTGGTCAACAGTAGTCCACCATACAGGGTAAAGGACTCTGGTCAACAGTAGTCCGTACAGGGTAAAGGACTCTGGTCAACAGTAGTCCACCATACAGGGTAAAGGACTCTGGTCAACAGTAGTCCACCATACAGGGTAAAGGACTCTGGTCAACAGTAGTCCACCGTACAGAGTAAAGGACTCTGGTCAACAGTAGTCCATACAGGGTAAAGGACTCTGGTCAACAGTAGTCCATACAGGGTAAAGGACTCTGGTCAACAGTAGTCCCACTGTACAGGGTAAAGGACTCTGGTCAACAGTAGTCCACCATACAGGGTAAAGGACTCTGGTCAACAGTAGTCCACCATACAGGGTAAAGGACTCTGGTCAACAGTAGTCCATACAGGGTAAGGACTCTGGTCAACAGTAGTCCTCCATACAGGGTAAAGGACTCTGGTCAACTGTAGTCCACCATACAGGGTAAAGGACTCTGGTCAACAGTAGTCCATACAGGGTAAAGGACTCTGGTCAACAGTAGTCCACCATACAGGGTAAAGGACTCTGGTCAACAGTAGTCCACCGTACAGGGTAAAGGACTCTGGTCAACAGTAGTCCATACAGGGTAAAGGACTCTGGTCAACAGTAGTCCATACAGGGTAAAGGACTCTGGTCAACAGTAGTCCACCATACAGGGTAAAGGATGCTGGTCAACAGTAGTCCGTACAGGGTAAAGGACTCTGGTCAACAGTAGTCCATACAGGGTAAAGGACTCTGGTCAACAGTAGTCCATACAGGGTAAAGGACTCTGGTCAACACTAGTCCACCATACAGGGTAAAGGACTCTGGTCAACAGTAGTCCGTACAGGGTAAAGGACTCTGGTCAACAGTAGTCCACCGTACAGGGTAAAGGACTCTGGTCAACAGTAGTCCGTACAGGGTAAAGGACTCTGGTCAACAGTTGTCCATACAGGGTAAAGGACTCTGGTCAACAGTAGTCCGTACAGAGTAGTCCACCGTACAGGGTAAAGGACTCTGGTCAACAGTAGTCCATACAGGGTAAAGGACTCTGGTCAACAGTAGTCCATACAGGGTAAAGGACTCTGGTCAACAGTAGTCCACCGTACAGGGTAAAGGACTCTGGTCAACAGTAGTCCATACAGGGTAAAGGACTCTGGTCAACAGTAGTCCACCATACAGGGTAAAGGACTCTGGTCAACAGTAGTCCACCATACAGGGTAAAGGACTCTGGTCAACAGTAGTCCATACAGGGTAAAGGACTCTGGTCAACAGTAGTCCACCATACAGGGTAAAGGACTCTGGTCAACAGTAGTCCACCATACAGGGTAAAGGACTCTGGTCAACAGTAGTCCACCATACAGGGTAAAGGACTCTGGTCAACAGTAGTCCACCATACAGGGTAAAGGACTCTGGTCAACAGTAGTCCACCATACAGGGTAAAGGACTCTGGTCAACAGTAGTCCGTACAGGGTAAAGGACTCTGGTCAACAGTAGTCCACCATACAGGGTAAAGGACTCTGGTCAACAGTAGTCCGTACAGGGTAAAGGACTCTGGTCAACAGTAGTCCACCATACAGGGTAAAGGACTCTGGTCAACAGTAGTCCGTACAGAGTAGTCCACCGTACAGGGTAAAGGACTCTGGTCAACAGTAGTCCATACAGGGTAAAGGACTCTGGTCAACAGTAGTCCATACAGGGTAAAGGACTCTGGTCAACAGTAGTCCATACAGGGTAAAGGACTCTGGTCAACAGTAGTCCATACAGGGTAAAGGGTGTCATTTGGTAAGTAACCATTCTGCATTTCCAGAGGGTCAACATTACTACAGACGTCTGCCAGAGCTGCTGATAGAAACACCAGGCGTATCTGTTCTATATACAATATTTCTACGTTAAACATTGTGGTCTAAGAAACATGGATCCCGCTCACCGCCCAGGTCTAATCCAATCAGCACTCTGCGTTTGTGTCATTAGGTATTCTGAGATTCTCATTTGACCTTTACATCTCCTCAGAGGATGATGTTATTGCAAGTGACATTCCTTCACACACACACACACACACACACACACACACACACACACACACACACACACACACACACACACACACACACACACACACACACACCACACACACACACACAAACACACACATACACAAACACACACACCACACAGACACACACACAGCCAGGTGACCTGCTGTTCCACACACACTGTGCTCCCTGACATCTCTATTCCATGTCCAGTCTGAATACATAGAACACTGTGTACAGATTCCTCCCTCCCTCACCCTCTTCCTATCTCCCTCCCTCCCTCACCATCTTCCTATCTCCCTCCCTCCCCCTCTTCCTATCTCCCTCCCTCACCCTCTTCCTATCTCCCTCCCTCACCCTCTTCCCATCTCCCTCCCTCCCTCACCCTCTTCCTATCTCCCTCCCTCCCTCACCCCTCTTCCTATCTCCCTCCTCTATCCCTCCCTCTATCTCCCTCCCTCACCCTCTTCCTATCTCCCTCCCTCCATCACCCTCTTCCTATCTCCCTCCCTCACCCTCTTCCCATCTCCCTCCCTCCCTCACCCTCTTCCTATCTCCCTCCCTCACCCTCTTCCTATCTCCCTCCCTCCCTCACCCTCTTCCTATCTCCCTCCCTCACCCTCTTCCTATCTCCCTCCCTCCCTCACCCTCTTCCTATCTCCCTCCCTCCCTCACCCTCTTCCTATCTCCCTCCCTAACCCTCTTCCTATATCCCTCTCTCACCCTCTTCCTATCTCCCTCCCTCAACCTCTTCCTATCTCCCTCTCTCCCTCACCCTCTTCCTATCTCCCTCCCTCACCCTCTTCCTATCTCCCTCTCTCCCTCACGCTCTTCCTATCTCCCTCTCTCCCTCACCCTCTTCCTCTCTCCCTCCCTCACCCTCTTCCTATCTCCCTCCCTCCCTCCCTCACCCTCTTCCTATCTCCCTCCCTCTATCCCTCCCTCCCTCTATCCCTCCCTCATCCTCTTCCCCACTTTCTCCATCCTTCCCCTCTCTCTCTACCCTCATCCCTTTCCCTCCCTCAGTACCCCCCCACCCCATCTCTCTTCACCCCACCCCCCCATCCCACCCCGTCTCTCTCTACCCCCATCCCTCCCCTTCTCCCTACCCCATTCCTCCCCCCATCCCACCCCATCTCTCTCTACCTCCATCCCTCCCCCTTCTCTCTACCCCCTCCATCTCTCTCTACCCCCATTCCCTTCCCACTATCAGTATCCCCCATCCATCCCTCCCCCTCTCTCTAGTTCCTGTTAGTTCCTGCCGAGACAGCAGCTACTCTTCCTGGGGTTTATTATGGATCCCCATTAGTTCCTGCCAGGGCAGCAGCTACTCTTCCTGGGGTTTATTATGGATCCCTGTTAGTTCCTGCCAAGGCAGCAGCTGCTCTTCCTGGGGTTTTATTATGGATCCCCATTAGTTCCTGCCAAGGCAGCAGCTACTCTTCCTGGGGTTTGTTATGGATCCCCATTAGTTCCTGCCAAAGCAGCAGCTACTCTTCCTGGGGTTTATTATGGATCCCCATTAGTTCCTGCCAAGGCAGCAGCTACTCTTCCTGGGGTTTATTAAGGATCCCCATTAGTTCCTGCCGAGACAGCAGCTACTCTTCCTGGGGTTTATTATGGATCCCCATTAGTTCCTGCAGCAGCTACTCTTCCTGGGGTTTATTATGGATCCCCATTAGTTCCTGCCAAAGCAGAAGCTACTCTTCCTGGGGGTTATTATGGATCCCCATTAGTTCCTGCCAAAGTAGCAGCTACTCTTCCTGGGGTTTATTATGGATCCCCATTGGTTCCTGCCAAGGCAGCAGCTACTCTTCCTGGGGTTTATTATGGATCCCCATTAGTTCCTGCCAAGGCAGCAGGTACTCTTCCTGGGGTTTATTAAGGATCCCCATTAGTTCCTGCCGAGACAGCAGCTACTCTTCCTGGGGTTTATTATGGATCCCCATTAGTTCCTGCAGCAGCTACTCTTCCTGGGGTTTATTAAGGATCCCCATTAGTTCCTGCCAAGGCAGCAGCTACTCTTCCTGGGGTTTATTATGGATCCCCATTAGTTCCTGCCAAGACAGCAACTACTCTTCCTGGGGTTTATTATGGATCCCCATTAGTTCCTGCCGAGACAGCAGCTACTCTTCCTGGGGTTTATTATGGATCCCCATTAGTTCCTGCCGAGACAGCAGCTACTCTTCCTGGGGTTTATTATGGATCCCCATTAGTTCCTGCCGAGACAGCAGCTACTCTTCCTGGGGTTTATTATGGATCCCCATTAGTTCCTGCCGAGACAGCAGCTACTCTTCCTGGGGTTTATTATGGATCCCCTTTAGTTCCTGCCAGGGCAGCAGCTACTCTTCCTGGGGTTTATTATGGATCCCCATTAGTTCCTGCCGAGACAGCAGCTACTCTTCCTGGGGTTTATTATGGATCCCCTTTAGTTCCTGCCAAGGCAGCAGCTACTCTTCCTGGGGTTTATTATGGATCCCCATTAGTTCCTGCCGAGATAGCAGCTACTCTTCCTGGGGTTTATTATGGATCCCCTTTAGTTCCTGCCAGGGCAGCAGCTACTCTTCCTGGGGTTTATTATGGATCCCCATTAGTTCCTGCCGAGACAGCAGCTACTCTTCCTGGGGTTTATTATGGATCCCCTTTAGTTCCTGCCAAGGCAGCAGCTACTCTTCCTGGGGTTTATTATGGATCCCCATTAGTTCCTGCCAAGGCAGCAGCTACTCTTCCTGGGGTTTATTATGGATCCCCATTATTTCCTGCCGAGACAGCAGCTACTCTTCCTGGGGTTTATTATGGATCCCCCATTAGTTCCTGCCAAGGCAGCAGCTACTCTTCCTGGGGTTTATTATGGATCCCCCATTAGTTCCTGCCAAGGCAGCAGCTACTCTTCCTGGGGTTTATTATGGATCCCCATTAGTTCCTGCCGAGACAGCAGCTACTCTTCCTGGGGTTTATTATGGATCCCCATTAGTTCCTGCCAAGGCAGCAGCTACTCTTCCTGGGATTTATTATGGATCCCCCATTAGTTCCTGTATGGCTTTGAGACCACCATGGGGCGGCGGGGTAGCCTAGTGGTTAGAGCATTGGACTAGTAACCGGAAGGTTGCAAGTTCAAACCCCCAAGCTGACAAGGTACAAATCTGTCGTTCTGCCCCTGAACAGGCAGTTAACCCACTGTTCCCAGGCCGTCATTGACAATAAGAATTTGTTCTTAACTGACTTGCCTAGTTAAGTAAAGTAAAAAGAAAAATAAATAAAAATCTGCAGAGGACACACTGAAACGGCCTAAGCAGCACTGAGAACTCAGTATGAAGATATGACGGCCAACGGTCCAATACTCTAGAACAACGGTCCAATACTCTAGAACAACGGTCCAATACTCTAGAACAACGGTCCAATACTCTAGAACAGAACAACGGTCCAATACTCTAGAACAACGGTCCAATATTTTAACGTTTTTTTGGTTACTGGAGAACTGTGCCTTTTACTCTGTCTGTACTTCCTCTGAGGTTCCCCTTTACCTGCATTATACCAGTAACCCTGGTCTCATAAGTCTTCTCAATTACCCACTCTGAATAGGCCAAGTACCCCCAGGGTGCCAGTACCCCCTATGGATAGGCCAAGTACCCCCAGGGTGCCAGTACCCCCTATGGATAGGCCAAGTACCCCCCAGGGTTCCAGTACACACTGTGGATAGGCCAAGTACCCCCAGGGTTCCAGTACCCCCTATGGATAGGCCAAGTACCCCCAGGGTTCCAGTACCCCCTATGGATAGGCCAAGTACCCCCAGGGTTCCAGTACCCCCTATGGATAGGCGAAGTACCCCCCAGGGTTCCAGTACACACTGTGGATAGGCCATGTACACTCAGGGTCCCAGTACCCCTATGGATAGGCCAAGTACCCCCAGGGTGCCAGTACCCCCTCTGAATAGGCCAAGTACCCCCCAGGGTCCCAGTACCCCCTCTGAATAGGCCAAGTACCCCCAGGGTTCCAGCACCCCCTCTGAATAGGCCAAGTACCCCCCAGGGTCCCAGTACCCCCTCTGAATAGGCCAAGTACCCCCCAGGGTCCCAGTACCCCCTCTGAATAGGCCAAGTACCCCCAGGGTCCCAGTACCCCCTCTGAATAGGCCAAGTACCCCCAGGGTTCCAGTACACACTGTGGATAGGCCCTGTACCCTCAGGGTCCCAGTACCCCCTCTGAATAGGCCAAGTACCCCCAGGGTTCCAGTACCCCCTATGGATAGGCGAAGTACCCCCCAGGGTTCCAGTACCCCCTATGGATAGGCCATGTACCCTCAGGGTCCCAGTACCCCCTCTGAATAGGCCAAGTACCCCCAGGGTGCCAGTACCCCCTATGGATAGGCCAAGTACCCCCAGGGTTCCAGTACCCCCTATGGATAGGCCAAGTATCCCCAGGGTTCCAGTACCCCCTATGGATAGGCGAAGTACCCCCCAGGGTTCCAGTACCCCCTATGGATAGGCGAAGTACCCCCCAGGGTTCCAGTACACACTGTGGATAGGCCATGTACACTCAGGGTCCCAGTACCCCCTATGGATAGGCCAAGTACCCCCAGGGTGCCAGTACCCCCTCTGAATAGGCCAAGTACCCCCCAGGGTCCCAGTACCCCCTCTGAATAGGCCAAGTACCCCCAGGGTTCCAGCACCCCCTCTGAATAGGCCAAGTACCCCCCAGGGTCCCAGTACCCCCTCTGAATAGGCCAAGTACCCCCCAGGGTCCCAGTACCCCCTCTGAATAGGCCAAGTACCCCCAGGGTCCCAGTACCCCCTCTGAATAGGCCAAGTACCCCCAGGGTTCCAGTACACACTGTGGATAGGCCCTGTACCCTCAGGGTCCCAGTACCCCCTCTGAATAGGCCAAGTACCCCCAGGGTTCCAGTACCCCCTATGGATAGGCGAAGTACCCCCCAGGGTTCCAGTACCCCCTATGGATAGGCCATGTACCCTCAGGGTCCCAGTACCCCCTCTGAATAGGCCAAGTACCCCCAGGGTGCCAGTACCCCCTATGCATAGGCCAAGTACCCCCAGGGTTCCAGTACCCCCTATGGATAGGCCAAGTATCCCCAGGGTTCCAGTACCCCCTATGGATAGGCGAAGTACCCCCCAGGGTTCCAGTACCCCCTCTGAATAGGCCAAGTACCCTCAGGGTCCCAGTACCTCCTATGGATAGGCCAAGTACCCCCAGGGTTCCAGTACACACTGTGGATAGGCCATGTACCCTCAGGGTCCCAGTACCCCCTCTGAATAGGCCAAGTACCCCCAGCATTCCAGTACACACTGTGGATAGGCCAAGTATCCCCAGGGTCCCAGTAACCTCTATGGATAGGCCAAGTACCCCCAGGGTTCCAGTACACACTGTGGATAGGCCATGTACCCTCAGGGTCCCAGTACCTCCTATGGATAGGCCAAGTACCCCCAGGGTCCTAGTATCCACTGTGGATATGCCATGTACCCTCAGGGTCCCAGTACCCCCTCTGAATAGGCCAAGTACCCCCAGCATTCCAGTACACACTGTGGATAGGCCAAGTATCCCCAGGGTCCCAGTACCCTCTATGGATAGGCCAAGTACCCCCAGGGTTCCAGTACACACTGTGGATAGGCCATGTACCCTCAGGGTCCCAGTACCTCCTATGGATAGGCCAAGTACCCCCAGGGTCCTAGTATCCACTGTGGATAGGCCATGTACCCTCAGGGTCCCAGTACCCCCTCTGAATAGGCCAAGTACCCCCAGGGTTCCAGTACACACTGTGGATAGGCCATGTACCCTCAGGGTCCCAGTACCCCCTCTGAATAGGCCAAGTACCCCCAGGGTTCCAGTACACACTGTGGATAGGCCATGTACCCTCAGGGTCCCAGTACCTCCTATGGATAGGCCAAGTACCCCCAGGGTCCTAGTATCCACTGTGGATAGGCCAAGTAGCCTCAAGGTCCCAGTACCTCCTATGAAATAACACATATGGAATCATGTAGTAACCAAAAAAAAAGTGTTTAACAAATCAAAATATATTTTATATTTGAGATTCCTCAAAGTAGCTACCCATGCCTTGATGACAGCTTGGCACACTCTTGATATTCTCTCAACCAGCTTCACCTGGAATGCTATTCTAACAGTCTTGATGGAGTTCCCACATATGCTGAGCACTTGTTTGCTGCTTTCCCTTCACTCTGCGGTCCAACTCATCCCATCTAGACTAAATGAAATGTACTCCTAAAGCACAGTCTAAACCAAGATAGGCTGAAAGACCTGCATTTAGGAGCTGCCTGAAGCCGCATCTCAAGCTCAGTTAGCGTAGCTGGGATCTCACCTCGTCGTAGGTCTCCCTCTGTTTCGGCAGTTCGCCACTCACCTCAGGTCTGGGTAGATGCCGATCCTCTTCCCTGCAATGGGTCGGACCCCCGGACTCCGCCGCAGGGCGAACTATACGCCTCAAAGATCCCTCCAGACAATCACTCAGCGAGAGCGGTTACACATCTTTATATTGCAGAAGTGGCATATCTGCCCTGTCTTAATACTATCTTTGGACACGTCCCGAGAGGATCACTATTGTCAAGTCGTCGACCATCGTTGGTCACCGCCTTCCATAGTGTTGTAACGACCCTGGGTTTATAAGCGCACGATTGGCTGCATTATGGGAATTAAAAATGATTAGACTCGGTGTCACGACTTCTGCCCGAAGTCGTTGCCTCTCCTTGTTCGGGTGGTGCTCGGCATTCGACGTCACCGGTCTTCTAGCCATCATCGATCCATGTTTCAATTTCCATTGGTTTTGTCTTGTCTTCCCACACACCTGTTTTCAATCCCATTCATTACCTGTTGTGTATTTAACCCTCTGTTTCCCCTCATGTCTTTGTCAGAGATAGTTTTATTGTCAGGGTTGTTTAGTTGTTGTGTTGTTTATTTGTTGTGTTGTTTAGTTGTTGTGTTGTTTATTTGTTGTGTTGTTTATTTGTTGTGTTGGTGCGCGACGGGTCCTCGTACCCATGTTTGTTCATGTCTGTACTTTTAGTGTTTACGTGGACATTCATTTAAAGACTCCATTTCCATTTTGACTCTCCTGCGCCTGACTTCCCTGCCACCTATACACACGGCGCTGACACTCGGGACATACATAACGACTGCATGACTGGGGGGCGGAGCTCTATTATCAACCAATCACAGCAGTGTTTCTGTTTGACTCATGTGGACTGGTTACCAAAGACATGACTGGGGGGCGGAGCTCTATTATCAACCAATCACAGCAGTGTTTCTGTTTGACTCAAGCAGACTGGTTACCAAAGACATGACTGAAACAGTAACCAACAATGCCATGATTCATGACTACACTGGTTATTTACTAATGAATGTGATATTTGAGTCTCTCTCACAAATTGATAGTGTATTGTACACACACACACACACATATTTACAGTTTGTGAGTGTGTGATACACACATATTTACAGTTTGTGAGTGTGTGATATGGGGGTTGAAGATATGATTATTGACACATAAAACCTTGTGTAAACAATGGCAACACCATTTTGCATTGAGCCTTGCTGTTGGAAAACCACATCAGCGTCGGACTTTCGGCTTCCGCAGATGCACCTCCTCCCCCAGACTTTACCCCTGGACTTTGGTCTAGAGTCGGTCTCCTCCTCCCCCAGACTTTACCCCTGGACTTTGGTCTAGAGTCGGTCTCCTCCTCCCCCAGACTTTACCCCTGGACTATGGTCTAGAGTCAGTCTCCTCCTCCCCCAGACTTTACCCCTGGACTATGGTCTAGAGTCGGTCTCCTCCTCCCCCCGACTTTACCCCTGGACTTTGGTCTAGAGTCAGGTGTTTCAGCTTTACCCCCTCAAACGAGCCCTTTGTTCTAGAGTCGGTCGCTTCAGCCTTACCCCCTCAAACGACCCTTTTGGTTGTTTCAGCCTTACCCCCTCAAATGAGCCCTTTGGTCTAGAGTCGGTCTCTTCAGCCTGACCCCCTCAAACGACCCCTTTGGTTGTTTCAGCCTGACCCCCTCAAACGACCCCTTTGGTTGTTTCAGCCTTACCCCCTCAAACGAGCCCTTTGTTCTAGAGTCGGTCGCTTCAGCCTTACCCCCTCAAACGACCCCTTTGGTCTAGAGTCGGTCTCTTCAGCCTTACCCCCTCAAATGACCCTTTTGGTTGTTTCAGCCTTACCCCCTCAAACGACCCCTTTGGTCTAGAGTCGGTCGTTTCAGCCTTACCCCCTCAAATTAGCCCTTTGGTCTAGAGTCGGTCTCTTCAGCCTGACCTCCTCAAACGACCCCTTTGGTTGTTTCAGCCTTACCCCCTCAAACGACCCCTTTGGTCTAGAGTCGGTTGTTTCAGCCTTACCCCCTCAAACAACCCCTTTGGTTGTTACAGCCTTACCCCCTCAAACGACCCCTTTGGTTGTTACAGCCTTACCCCCTCAAACGACCCCATCGGTCTGTAGTCGGTCTCTTCAGCCTGACCCCCTCAAACGACCCCTTTGGTCTAGAGTCGGTCGTTTCAGCCTTACCCCCTCAAACGACCCCTTTGGTCTAGAGTCGGTCTCTTCAGCCTGACCCCCTCAAACAAGCCCTTTTGGTCTAGAGTCGGTCTCTTCAGCCTTACCCCCTCAAATGAGCCCTTTGGTCTAGAGTCGGTCTCTTCAGCCTGACCCCCTCAAACGACCCCTTTGGTTGTTTCAGCCTTACCCCCTCAAACGACCCCTTTGGTCTAGAGTCGGTTGTTTCAGCCTTACCCCCTCAAACAACCCCTTTGGTTGTTACAGCCTTACCCCCTCAAACGACCCATTTGGTTGTTACAGCCTTACCCCCTCAAACGACCCCATCGGTCTGTAGTCGGTCTCTTCAGCCTGACCCCCTCAAACGACCCCTTTGGTCTAGAGTCGGTCGTTTCAGCCTTACCCCCTCAATTGACCTCTTTGGTCTAGAGTCGGTCTCTTCAGCCTGACCCCCTCAAACGAGCCCTTTTGGTCTAGAGTCGGTCTCTTCAGCCTTACCCCCTCAAACGACCCCTTTGGTCTAGAGTCGGTCTCTTCAGCCTGACCCCGTCAAACGAGCCCTTTTGGTCTAGAGTCGGTCTCTTCAGCCTGACCCCCTCAAACGAGCCCTTTTGGTTGTTTCAGCCTTACCCCCTCAAACGAGCCCTTTTGGTCTAGAGTCGGTCTCTTCAGCCTTACCCCCTCAAACGACCCCTTTGGTCTAGAGTCGGTCTCTTCAGCCTGACCCCCTCAAACGACCCCTTTGGTCTAGAGTCGGTCTCTTCAGCCTGACCCCCTCAAACGAGCCCTTTGGTCTAAAGTCGGTCTCTTCAGCCTGACCCCCTCAAACGAGCCCTTTGGTCTAGAGTCGGTCTCTTCAGCCTGACCCCCTCAAACGAGCCCTTTGGTCTAGAGTCGGTCTCTTCAGCCTGACCCCCTCGAACGACCCCTTTGGTCTGTAGTCGGTCTCTTCAGCCTGACCCCCTCGAACGACCCCTTTGGTCTGTAGTCGGTCTCTTCAGCCTGACCCCCTCGAACGACCCCTTTGGTCTGTAGTCGGTCTCTTCAGCCTGACCCCCTCGAACGACCCCTTTGGTCTGTAGTCGGTCTCTTCAGCCTGACCCCCTCGAACGACCCCTTTGGTCTGTAGTCAGTCTCTTCAGCCTGACCCCCTCGAACGACCCCTTTGGTCTGTAGTCGGTCTCTTCAGCCTGACCCCCTCGAACGACCCCTTTGGTCTGTAGTCAGTCTCTTCAGCCTGACCCCCTCGAACGACCCCTTTGGTCTGTAGTCGGTCTCTTCAGCCTGACCCCCTCGAACGACCCCTTTGGTCTGTAGTCAGTCTCTTCAGCCCTTTTGATGTTAGTGTCTTTTTTTAGATATTTTTTATTTATTTTCTCCCTTTTTATTTACATTGTCAGGTGTTACGGTACAGAGTCAATGTGGAGGCTATATACAGGGTATTACGGTACAGAGTCAATGTGGAGGCTATATACAGGGTATTATGGTACAGAGTCAATGTGGAGGCTATATACAGGGTGTTACGGTACAGAGTCAATGTGGAGGCTATATACAGGGTATTATGGTACAGAGTCAATGTGGAGGCTATATACAGGGTATTACGGTACAGAGTCAATGTGGAGGCTATATACAGGGTATTACGGTACAGAGTCAATGTGGAGGCTATATACAGGGTATTACGGTACAGAGTCAATGTGGAGGCTATATACAGGGTGTTACGGTACAGAGTCAATGTGGAGGCTATATACAGGGGGTACCGGTACAGAGTCAATGTGGAGGCTATATACAGGGTATTACGGTACAGAGTCAATGTGGAGGCTATATACAGGGTATTACGGTACAGAGTCAATGTGGAGGCTATATACAGGGTATTACGGTACAGAGTCAATGTGGAGGCTATATACAGGGTGTTACGGTACAGAGTCAATGTGGAGGCTATATACAGGGTATTACGGTACAGAGTCAATGTGGAGGCTATATACAGGGTATTACGGTACAGAGTCAATGTGGAGGCTATATACAGGGTGTTACGGTACAGAGTCAATGTGGAGGCTATATACAGGGTATTACGGTACAGAGTCAATGTGGAGGCTATATACAGGGTATTACGGTACAGAGTCAATGTGGAGGCTATATGCAGGGTGTTACGGTACAGAGTCAATGTGGAGGCTATATACAGGGTATTACGGTACAGAGTCAATCTGGAGGCTATATACAGGGTGTTACGGTACAGAGTCAATGTGGAGGCTATATACAGGGAATTACGGTACAGAGTCAATGTGGCTATATACAGGGTATTACGGTACAGAGTCAATGTGGCTATATACAGGGTATTACGGTACAGAGTCAATGTGGCTATATACAGGGTATTACGGTACAGAGTCAATGTGGAGGCTATATACAGGGAATTACGGTACAGAGTCAATGTGGAGGCTATATACAGGGTATTACGGTACAGAGTCAATGTGGAGGCTATATACAGGGTATTACGGTACAGAGTCAATGTGGAGGCTATATACAGGGTGTTACGGTACAGAGTCAATGTGGAGGCTATATACAGGGGGTACCGGTACAGAGTCAATGTGGAGGCTATATACAGGGGGTACCAGTACAGAGTCAATGTGGAGGCTATATACAGGGGGTACCGGTACAGAGTCAATGTGGAGGCTATATACAGGGTATTACGGTACAGAGTCAATGTGGCTATATACAGGGTGTTACGGTACAGAGTCAATGTGGAGGCTATATACAGGGTATTACGGTACAGAGTCAATGTGGAGGCTATATACAGGGTGTTACGGTACAGAGTCAATGTGGAGGCTATATACAGGGTGTTATGGTACAGAGTCAAGTTGGAGGTTATATACAGGGTATTGCGGTACAGAGTCAATGTGGAGGCTATATACAGGGTGTTACGGTACAGAGTCAATGTGGAGGCTATATACAGGGGGTACAGGTACAGAGTCAATGTGGAGGCTATATACAGGGTGTTACGGTACAGAGTCAATGTGGAGGCTATATACAGGGGGTACCGGTACAGAGTCAATGTGGAGGCTATATACAGGGGGTACCGGTACAGAGTCAATGTGGAGGCTATATACAGGGGGTACCAGTACAGAGTCAATGTGGAGGCTATATACAGGGTGTACTGGTACAGAGTCAATGTGGAGGCTATATACAGGGTGTTACGGTACAGAGTCAATGTGGAGGCTATATACAGGGTGTTACGGTACAGAGTCAATGTGGAGGCTATATACAGGGAATTACGGTACAGAGTCAATGTGGAGGCTATATACAGGGAATTACGGTACAGAGTCAATGTGGAGGCTATATACAGGGTATTACGGTACAGAGTTAGTGTGGAGGCTATATACAGGGTATTACGGTACAGAGTCAATGTGGAGGCTATATACAGGGTGTTACGGTACAGAGTCAATGTGGAGGCTATATACAGGGAATTACGGTACAGAGTCAATGTGGAGGCTATATACAGGGTATTACGGTACAGAGTCAATGTGGAGGCTATATACAGGGTATTACGGTACAGAGTCAATGTGGCTATATACAGGGTATTACGGTACAGAGTCAATGTGGAGGCTATATACAGGGAATTACGGTACAGAGTCAATGTGGAGGCTATATACAGGGTATTACGGTACAGAGTCAATGTGGAGGCTATATACAGGGTATTACGGTACAGAGTCAATGTGGAGGCTATATACAGGGTATTACGGTACAGAGTCAATGTGGCTATATACAGGGTGTTACGGTACAGAGTCAATGTGGAGGCTATATACAGGGTGTTACGGTACAGAGTCAATGTGGAGGCTATATACAGGGTATTACGGTACAGAGTCAATGTGGAGGCTATATACAGGGTGTTACGGTACAGAGTCAATGTGGAGGCTATATACAGGGTGTTATGGTACAGAGTCAAGTTGGAGGTTATATACAGGGTATTGCGGTACAGAGTCAATGTGGAGGCTATATACAGGGTGTTACGGTACAGAGTCAATGTGGAGGCTATATACAGGGGGTACAGGTACAGAGTCAATGTGGAGGCTATATACAGGGTGTTACGGTACAGAGTCAATGTGGAGACTATATAAAGGGGGTACCGGTACAGAGTCAATGTGGAGGCTATATACAGGGGGTACCGGTACAGAGTCAATGTGGAGGCTATATACAGGGGGTACCGGTACAGAGTCAATGTGGAGGCTATATACAGGGTATTACGGTACAGAGTCAATGTGGAGGCTATATACAGGGTGTTACGGTACAGAGTCAATGTGGAGGCTATATACAGGGTATTACGGTACAGAGTCAATGTGGAGGCTATATACAGGGTATTACGGTACAGAGTCAATGTGGAGGCTATATACAGGGTGTTACGGTACAGAGTCAATGTGGAGGCTATATACAGGGTGTTACGGTACAGAGTCAATGTGGAGGCTATATACAGGGTGTTACGGTACAGAGTCAATGTGGAGGCTATATACAGGGTGTTACGGTACAGAGTCAATGTGGAGGCTATATACAGGGTGTTACGGTACAGAGTCAATGTGGAGGCTATATACAGGGTATTACGGTACAGAGTCAATGTGGAGGCTATATACAGGGTATTACGGTACAGAGTCAATGTGGAGGCTATATACAGGGTGTTACGGTACAGAGTCAATGTGGAGGCTATATACAGGGAATTACGGTACAGAGTCAATGTGGCTATATACAGGGTATTACGGTACAGAGTCAATGTGGCTATATACAGGGTATTACGGTACAGAGTCAATGTGGCTATATACAGGGTATTACGGTACAGAGTCAATGTGGAGGCTATATACAGGGAATTACGGTACAGAGTCAATGTGGAGGCTATATACAGGGTATTACGGTACAGAGTCAATGTGGAGGCTATATACAGGGTATTACGGTACAGAGTCAATGTGGAGGCTATATACAGGGTGTTACGGTACAGAGTCAATGTGGAGGCTATATACAGGGGGTACCGGTACAGAGTCAATGTGGAGGCTATATACAGGGTATTACGGTACAGAGTCAATGTGGCTATATACAGGGTGTTACGGTACAGAGTCAATGTGGAGGCTATATACCGGGTGTTACGGTACAGAGTCAATGTGGAGGCTATATACAGGGTATTACGGTACAGAGTCAATGTGGAGGCTATATACAGGGTGTTACGGTACAGAGTCAATGTGGAGGCTATATACAGGGTGTTATGGTACAGAGTCAAGTTGGAGGTTATATACAGGGTATTGCGGTACAGAGTCAATGTGGAGGCTATATACAGGGTGTTACGGTACAGAGTCAATGTGGAGGCTATATACAGGGGGTACAGGTACAGAGTCAATGTGGAGGCTATATACAGGGTGTTACGGTACAGAGTCAATGTGGAGGCTATATACAGGGGGTACCGGTACAGAGTCAATGTGGAGGCTATATACAGGGGGTACCGGTACAGAGTCAATGTGGAGGCTATATACAGGGGGTACCAGTACAGAGTCAATGTGGAGGCTATATACAGGGTGTACTGGTACAGAGTCAATGTGGAGGCTATATACAGGGTGTTACGGTACAGAGTCAATGTGGAGGCTATATACAGGGTGTTACGGTACAGAGTCAATGTGGAGGCTATATACAGGGAATTACGGTACAGAGTCAATGTGGAGGCTATATACAGGGAATTACGGTACAGAGTCAATGTGGAGGCTATATACAGGGTATTACGGTACAGAGTTAGTGTGGAGGCTATATACAGGGTATTACGGTACAGAGTCAATGTGGAGGCTATATACAGGGTGTTACGGTACAGAGTCAATGTGGAGGCTATATACAGGGAATTACGGTACAGAGTCAATGTGGAGGCTATATACAGGGTATTACGGTACAGAGTCAATGTGGAGGCTATATACAGGGTATTACGGTACAGAGTCAATGTGGCTATATACAGGGTATTACGGTACAGAGTCAATGTGGAGGCTATATACAGGGAATTACGGTACAGAGTCAATGTGGAGGCTATATACAGGGTATTACGGTACAGAGTCAATGTGGAGGCTATATACAGGGTATTACGGTACAGAGTCAATGTGGAGGCTATATACAGGGTATTACGGTACAGAGTCAATGTGGCTATATACAGGGTGTTACGGTACAGAGTCAATGTGGAGGCTATATACAGGGTGTTACGGTACAGAGTCAATGTGGAGGCTATATACAGGGTATTACGGTACAGAGTCAATGTGGAGGCTATATACAGGGTGTTACGGTACAGAGTCAATGTGGAGGCTATATACAGGGTGTTATGGTACAGAGTCAAGTTGGAGGTTATATACAGGGTATTGCGGTACAGAGTCAATGTGGAGGCTATATACAGGGTGTTACGGTACAGAGTCAATGTGGAGGCTATATACAGGGGGTACAGGTACAGAGTCAATGTGGAGGCTATATACAGGGTGTTACGGTACAGAGTCAATGTGGAGACTATATAAAGGGGGTACCGGTACAGAGTCAATGTGGAGGCTATATACAGGGGGTACCGGTACAGAGTCAATGTGGAGGCTATATACAGGGGGTACCGGTACAGAGTCAATGTGGAGGCTATATACAGGGTGTTACGGTACAGATTCAATGTGGAGGCTATATACAGGGTGTTACGGTACAGAGTGAATGTAGAGGCTATATACAGGGGGAACCGGTACAGAGTCAATGTGGAGGCTATATACAGGGTGTTACGGTACAGAGTGAATGTGGAGGCTATATACAGGGGGTACCGGTACAGAGTCAATGTGGAGGCTATATACAGGGTGTTACGGTACAGAGTCAATGTGGAGGCTATATACAGGGTATTACGATACAGAGCCAATGTGGAGGCTATATACAGGGTATTACGGTACAGAGTCAATGTGGAGGCTATATACAGGGTATTACGGTACAGAGTCAATGTGGAGGCTATATACAGGGGGTACCGGTACAGAGTCAATGTGGAGGCTATATACAGGGGGGTACCGGTACAGAGTCAATGTGGAGGCTATATACAGGGGGTACCGGTACAGAGTCAATGTGGAGGCTATATACAGGGTGTTACGGTACAGAGTCAATGTGGAGGCTATATACAGGGTGTTATGGTACAGAGTCAAGTTGGAGGTTATATACAGGGTATTGCGGTACAGAGTCAATGTGGAGGCTATATACAGGCTGTTACGGTACAGAGTCAATGTGGAGGCTATATACAGGGGGTACCGGTACAGAGTCAATGTGGAGGCTATATACAGGGTATTACGGTACAGAGTCAATGTGGCTATATACAGGGTGTTATGGTACAGAGTCAATGTGGAGGCTATATACAGGGTGTTACGGTACAGAGTCAATGTGGAGGCTATATACAGGGTATTACGGTACAGAGTCAATGTGGAGGCTATATACAGGGGGTACCGGTACAGAGTCAATGTGGAGGCTATATACAGGGTGTTATGGTACAGAGTCAAGTTGGAGGTTATATACAGGGTATTGCGGTACAGAGTCAATGTGGAGGCTATATACAGGCTGTTACGGTACAGAGTCAATGTGGAGGCTATATACAGGGGGTACCGGTACAGAGTCAATGTGGAGGCTATATACAGGGTGTTACGGTACAGAGTGAATGTAGAGGCTATATACAGGGGGAACCGGTACAGAGTCAATGTGGAGGCTATATACAGGGTGTTACGTACTGGGGGTGTTACGGTAGCAGAGTGAATGTGGAGGCTATATACAGGGGGTACCGGTACAGAGTCAATGTGGAGGCTATATACAGGGTGTTACGGTACAGAGTCCAATGTGGAGGCTATATACAGGGTATTACGATACAGAGTCCAATGTGGAGGCTATATACAGGGTATTACGGTACAGAGTCAATGTGGAGGCTATATACAGGGTATTACGGTACAGAGTCAATGTGGAGGCTATATACAGGGGGTACCGGTACAGAGTCAATGTGGAGGCTATATACAGGGGGGTACCGGTACAGAGTCAATGTGGAGGCTATATACAGGGGGTACCGGTACAGAGTCAATGTGGAGGCTATATACAGGGTGTTACAGTACAGAGTCAATGTGGAGGCTATATACAGGGTGTTATGGTACAGAGTCAAGTTGGAGGTTATATACAGGGTATTGCGGTACAGAGTCAATGTGGAGGCTATATACAGGCTGTTACGGTACAGAGTCAATGTGGAGGCTATATACAGGGGGTACCGGTACAGAGTCAATGTGGAGGCTATATACAGGGTATTACGGTACAGAGTCAATGTGGCTATATACAGGGTGTTACGGTACAGAGTCAATGTGGAGGCTATATACAGGGTGTTACGGTACAGAGTCAATGTGGAGGCTATATACAGGGTATTACGGTACAGAGTCAATGTGGAGGCTATATACAGGGGGTACCGGTACAGAGTCAATGTGGAGGCTATATACAGGGTGTTACGGTACAGAGTCAATGTGGAGGCTATATACAGGGTGTTATGGTACAGAGTCAAGTTGGAGGTTATATACAGGGTATTGCGGTACAGAGTCAATGTGGAGGCTATATACAGGCTGTTACGGTACAGAGTCAATGTGGAGGCTATATACAGGGGGTACCGGTACAGAGTCAATGTGGAGGCTATATACAGGGTATTACGGTACAGAGTCAATGTGGCTATATACAGGGTGTTACGGTACAGAGTCAATGTGGAGGCTATATACAGGGTGTTACGGTACAGAGTCAATGTGGAGGCTATATACAGGGTATTACGGTACAGAGTCAATGTGGAGGCTATATACAGGGTGTTACGGTACAGAGTCAATGTGGAGGCTATATACAGGGTGTTATGGTACAGAGTCAAGTTGGAGGTTATATACAGGGTATTGCGGTACAGAGTCAATGTGGAGGCTATATACAGGGTGTTACGGTACAGAGTCAATGTGGAGGCTATATACAGGGTGTACTGGTACAGAGTCAATGTGGAGGCTATATACAGGGTGTTACGGTACAGAGTCAATGTGGAGGCTATATACAGGGTGTTACGGTACAGAGTCAATGTGGAGGCTATATACAGGGAATTACGGTACAGAGTCAATGTGGAGGCTATATACAGGGAATTACGGTACAGAGTCATGTGGAGGCTATATACAGGGTATTACGGTACAGAGTTAGTGTGGAGGCTATATACAGGGTATTACGGTACAGAGTCAATGTGGAGGCTATATACAGGGTGTTACGGTACAGAGTCAATGTGGAGGCTATATACAGGGAATTACGGTACAAGAGTCAATGTGGAGGCTATATACAGGGTATTACGGTACAGAGTCAATGTGGAGGCTATATACAGGGTATTACGGTACAGAGTCAATGTGGCTATATACAGGGTATTACGGTACAGAGTCAATGTGGAGGCTATATACAGGGAATTACGGTACAGAGTCAATGTGGAGGCTATATACAGGGTATTACGGTACAGAGTCAATGTGGAGGCTATATACAGGGTATTACGGTACAGAGTCAATGTGGAGGCTATATACAGGGTATTACGGTACAGAGTCAATGTGGCTATATACAGGGTGTTACGGTACAGAGTCAATGTGGAGGCTATATACAGGGTGTTACGGTACAGAGTCAATGTGGAGGCTATATACAGGGTATTACGGTACAGAGTCAATGTGGAGGCTATATACAGGGTGTTACGGTACAGAGTCAATGTGGAGGCTATATACAGGGTGTTATGGTACAGAGTCAAGTTGGAGGTTATATACAGGGGTATTGCGGTACAGAGTCAATGTGGAGGCTATATACAGGGTGGTACGGTACAGAGTCAATGTGGAGGCTATATACAGGGTGTACGGTACAGAGTCAATGTGGAGGCTATATACAGGGGGGGGGGGTAGTCAATGTGGAGACTATATAAAAGGGGGTACCGGTACAGAGTCAATGTGGAGGCTATATACAGGGGGTACCGGTACAGAGTCAATGTGGAGGCTATATACAGGGGGTACCGGTACAGAGTCAATGTGGAGGCTATATACAGGGTGTTACGGTACAGATTCAATGTGGAGGCTATATACAGGGTGTTACGGTACAGAGTGAATGTAGAGGCTATATACAGGGGGAACCGGTACAGAGTCAATGTGGAGGCTATATACAGGGTGTTACGGTACAGAGTGAATGTGGAGGCTATATACAGGGGGTACCGGTACAGAGTCAATGTGGAGGCTATATACAGGGTGTTACGGTACAGAGTCAATGTGGAGGCTATATACAGGGTATTACGATACAGAGCCAATGTGGAGGCTATATACAGGGTATTACGGTACAGAGTCAATGTGGAGGCTATATACAGGGTATTACGGTACAGAGTCAATGTGGAGGCTATATACAGGGGGTACCGGTACAGAGTCAATGTGGAGGCTATATACAGGGGGGTACCGGTACAAGAGTCAATGTGGAGGCTATATACAGGGGGGTACCGGTACAGAGTCAATGTGGAGGCTATATACAGGGTGTTTACGGTACAGAGTCAATGTGGAGGCTATATACAGGGTGTTATGGTACAGAGTCAAGTTGGAGGTTATATACAGGGTATTGGCGGTACAGAGTCAATGTGGAGGCTATATACAGGCTGTTACGGTACAGAGTCAATGTGGAGGCTATATACAGGGGGTACCGGTACAGAGTCAATGTGGAGGCTATATACAGGGTATTACGGTACAGAGTCAATGTGGCTATATACAGGGTGTTATGGTACAGAGTCAATGTGGAGGCTATATACAGGGTGTTACGGTACAGAGTCAATGTGGAGGCTATATACAGGGTATTACGGTACAGAGTCAATGTGGAGGCTATATACAGGGGGTACCGGTACAGAGTCAATGTGGAGGCTATATACAGGGTGTTATGGTACAGAGTCCAAGTTGGAGGTTATAATACAGGGTGTTACGGTACAGAGTCCAATGTGGAGGCTATATACAGGGTATTTGCGGTACAGAGTCAATGTGGAGGCTATAATATCAGGCTGTTACGGTACAGAGTCAATGTGGAGGCTATATACAGGGGGTACCGGTACAGAGTCATGTGGAGGCTATATACAGGGTGTTACGGTACAGAGTGAATGTAGAGGCTATATACAGGGGGAACCGGGTACAGAGTCAATGTGGAGGCTATATACAGGGTGTTACGGTACAGAGTGAATGTGGAGGCTATATACAGGGGGTACCGGTACAGAGTCAATGTGGAGGCTATAATACAGGGTGTTACGGTACAGAGTCAATGTGGAGGCTATATACAGGGTATTACGATACAAGAGCCAATGTGGAGGCTATATACAGGGTATTACGGTACAGAGTCAATGGTGGAGGCTATATACAGGGTATTACGGTACAGAGTCAATGTTGGAGGCTATATACAGGGGGTACCGGTACAGAGTCAATGTGGAGGCTATATACAGGGGGGTACCGGTACAGAGTCAATGTGGAGGCTATATACAGGGGGTACCGGTACAGAGTGAATGTGGAGGCTATATACAGGGGGTACCGTACAGAGTCAATGTGGAGGCTATATACAGGGTGTTACGGTACAGAGTCAATGTGGAGGCTATATACAGGGTATTACGATACAGAGCCAATGTGGAGGCTATATACAGGGTATTACGGTACAGAGTCAATGTGGAGGCTATATACAGGGTATTACGGTACAGAGTCATGTGGAGGCTATATACAGGGGGTACCGGTACAGAGTCAATGTGGGAGGCTATAATACCAGGGGGGTACCGGTACAGAGTCAATGTGGAGGCTATATACAGGGGGTACCGGTACAGAGTCAATGTGGAGGCATTATACAGGGTGTTACAGTACAGAGTCAATGTGGAGGCTATATACAGGGTGTTATGGTACAGAGTCAAGTGGAGGTTATATACAGGGTATTGCGGTACAGAGTCAATGTGGAAGGCTATATACAGGCTGTTACGGTACAGAGTCAATGTGGAGGCTATATACAGGGGGTACCGGTACAGAGTCAATGTGGAGGCTATATACAGGGTATTACGGTACAGAGTCAATGTGGCTATATACAGGGTGTACGGTACAGAGTCAATGTGGAGGCTATATACAGGGTGTTACGGTACAGAGTCAATGTGGAGGCTATATACAGGGTATTACGGTACAGAGTCAATGTGGAGGCTATATACAGGGGGTACCGGTACAGAGTCAATGTGGAGGCTATATACAGGGTGTTACGGTACAGAGTCATGTGGAGGCTATATACAGGGTGTTATGGTACAGAAGTCAAGTTGGAGGTTATATACAGGGTATTGGCGGGTACAGAGTCAATGTGGAGGGCTATATACAGGCTGTTACGGTACAGAGTCAATGTGGAGGCTATATACAGGGGGTACCGGTACAGAGTCAATGTGGAGGCTATATACAGGGTATTACGGTACAGAGTCAATGTGGCTATATACAGGGTGTTACGGTACAGAGTCAATGTGGAGGCTATATACAGGGTGTTACGGTACAGAGAGTCAATGTGGAGGCTATATACAGGGTATTACGGTACAGAGTCAATGTGGAGGCTATATACAGGGTGTTACGGTACAGAGTCAATGTGGAGGCTATATACAGGGTGTTATGGTACAGAGTCAAGTTGGAGGTTATATACAGGGTATTGCGGTACAGAGTCAATGTGGAGGCTATATACAGGGTGTTACGGTACAGAGTCAATGTGGAGGCTATATACAGGGTGTACTGGTACAGAGTCAATGTGGAGGCTATATACAGGGTGTTACGGTACAGAGTCAATGTGGAGGCTATATACAGGGTGTTACGGTACAGAGTCAATGTGGAGGCTATATACAGGGAATTACGGTACAGAGTCAATGTGGAGGCTATACAGGGATTACAGGGAGGCTATACAGGTATACGGTACAGAGTTAGTGTGGAGGCTATATACAGGGTATTACGGTACAGAGTCAATGTGGAGGCTATATACAGGGTGTTACGGTACAGAGTCAATGTGGAGGCTATATACAGGGAATTACGGTACAGAGTCAATGTGGAGGCTATATACAGGGTATTACGGTACAGAGTCAATGTGGAGGCTATATACAGGGTATTACGGTACAGAGTCAATGTGGCTATATACAGGGTATTACGGTACAGAGTCAATGTGGAGGCTATATACAGGGAATTACGGTACAGAGTCAATGTGGAGGCTATATACAGGGTATTACGGTACAGAGTCAATGTGGAGGCTATATACAGGGTATTACGGTACAGAGTCAATGTGGAGGCTATATAACAGGGTATTACGGTACAGAGTCAATGTGGCTATATACAGGGTGTTACGGTACAGAGTCAATGTGGAGGCTATATACAGGGTGTTACGGTACAGAGTCAATGTGGAGGCCTATATACAGGGTATTACGGTACAGAGTCAATGTGGAGGCTATATACAGGGTGTTACGGTACAGAGTCAATGTGGAGGCTATCATACAGGGTGTTATGGTACAGAGTCAAGTTGGAGGTTATATACAGGGTATTGCGGTACAGAGTCAATGTGGAGGCTATATACAGGGTGTTACGGTAACAGAGTCAATGTGGAGGCTATATACAGGGGGTACAGTACAGAGTCAATGTGGAGGCTATATACAGGGTGTTACGTACAGAGTCAATGTGGAGACTATATAAAGGGGTACCGTACAAGAGTCAATGTGGAGGCTATATACAGGGGGTACCGGTACAGAGTCAATGTGGAGGCTATATACAGGGGGTACCGGTACACGAGTCAATGTGGAGGCTATATACAGGGTGTTACGGTACAGATTCAATGTGGAGGCTATATACAGGGTGTTACGGTAACAGAGTGAATGTAGAGGCTATATACAGGGGGAACCGGTACAAGAGTCCAATGTGGAGGCTATATAGCAGGGTGTTACGGTACAGAGTGAATGTGGAGGCTATATACAGGGGTACCGGTACAGAGTCAATGTGGAGGCTATATACAGGGTGTTACGGTACAGAGTCAATGTGGAGGCTATATACAGGGTATTACGATACAGAGCCAATGTGGAGGCTATATACAGGGTATTACGGTACAGAGTCAATGTGGAGGTATATACAGGGTATTACGGTACAGAGTCAATGTGGAGGCTATATACAGGGGGTACCGGTACAGAGTCAATGTGGAGGCTATTACAGGGGGGTACCGGTACAGAGTCATGTGGAGGCTATATACAGGGGGGTACCGGTACAGAGTCAATGTGGAGGCTATATACAGGGGTGTACGGTACAGAGTCAATGTGGAGGCTATATACAGGGTGTTATGGTACCAGAGTCAAGTTGGAGGTTATATACAGGGTATTGCGGGTACAGAGTCAATGTGGAGGCTATATACAGGCTGTTACGGTACAGAGTCAATGTGGAGGCTATATACAGGGGGTACCGGTACAGAGTTCAATGTGGAGGCTATATACCGGGTATTACGGTACAGAGTCAATGTGGCTATATACAGGGTGTTATGGTACAGAGTCAATGTGGAGGCTATATACAGGGTGTTACGGTACAGAGTCAATGTGGAGGCTATATACAGGGTATTCGGTACAGAGTCAATGTGGAGGCTATATACAGGGGGGTACCGGTACAGAGGTCAATGTGGAGGCTATATACAGGGTGTTATGGTACAGAGTCAAGTTTGGCAGGTTATATACAGGGTGTTACGGTACAGAGTCAATGTGGAGGCTATATAACAGGGTATTGCGGTACAGAGTCAATGTGGAGGCTATATACAGGCTGTTACGGTACAGAGTCAATGTGGAGGCTATATACAGGGGGTACCGGTACAGAGTCAATGTGGAGGCTATATACAGGGTGTTACGGTACAGAGTGAATGTAGAGGCTATATACAGGGGGAACCGGTACAGAGTCAATGTGGAGGCTATATACAGGGTGTTACGGTACAGAGTGAATGTGGAGGCAATATACAGGGGGTACCGGTACAGAGTCAGATGTGGAAGGCTATATACAGGGTGTTACGGTACAGAGTCAATGTGGAGGCTAATACAGGGGTATTACGATACAGAGCCAATGTGGAGGCTATATACAGGGTATTACGGTACCGAGTCAATGTGGAGGCTATATACAGGTGTATTACGGTACAGAGTCAATGTGGAGGCTATATACAGGGGGGGTACCGGTACAGAGTCAATGTGGAGGCTATATACAGGGGGGTACCGGTACAGAGTCAATGTGGAGGCTATATACCAGGGGGTACCGCGTACAGAGTCAATGTGGAGGCTATATACAGGGTGTTACAGTACAGAGTCAATGTGGAGGCTATATACAGGGTGTTATGGTACAGAGTCAAGTTGGAGGTTATATACAGGGGGTATTGCGGTACAGAGTCAATGTGGAGCTATATACAGGCTGTTACGGTACAGAGTCAATGTGGAGGCTATATACAGGGGGTACCGGTTACAGAGTCAATGTGGAGGCTATATACAGGGTATTACGGTACAGAGTCAATGTGGCTATATACAGGGTGTTACGGTACAGAGTCAATGTGGAGGCTATATACAGGGTGTTACGGTACAGAGTCAATGTGGAGGCTATATACAGGGTATTACGGTACAGAGTCAATGTGGAGGCTATATACAGGGGGTACCGGTACAGAGTCAATGTGGAGGCTATATACAGGGTGTTACGGTACAGAGTCAATGTGGAGGCTATATACAGGGTGTTATGGTACAGAGTCAAGTTGGAGGTTATATACAGGGTATTGCGGTACGAGTCAATGTGGAGGCTATATACAGGCTGTTACGGTACAGAGTCAATGTGGAGGCTATATACAGGGGGTACCGGTACAGAGTCAATGTGGAGGCTATATACAGGGTATTACGGTACAGAGTCAATGTGGCTATATACAGGGTGTTACGGTACAGAGTCAATGTGGAGGCTATATACAGGGTGTTACGGTACAGAGTCAATGTGGAGGCTATATACAGGGTATTACGGTACGAGTCAATGTGGAGGCTATATACAGGGTGTTATGGTACAGAGTCAAGTTGGAGGTTATATACAGGGTATTGCGGTACAGAGTCAATGTGGAGGCTATATACAGGGTGTTACGGTACAGAGTCAATGTGGAGGCTATATACAGGGGGTACAGGTACAGAGTCAATGTGGAGGCTATATACAGGGTGTTACGGTACAGAGTCAATGTGGAGACTATATAAAGGGGGTACCGGTACAGAGTCAATGTGGAGGCTATATACAGGGGGTACCGGTACAGAGTCAATGTGGAGGCTATATACAGGGGGTACCGGTACAGAGTCAATGTGGAGGCTATATACAGGGTGTTACGGTACAGATTCAATGTGGAGGCTATATACAGGGTGTTACGGTACAGAGTCAATGTGGAGGCTATATACAGGGGGTACCGGTACAGAGTCAATGTGGAGACTATATACAGGGTGTTACAGTACAGAGTCAATGTGGAGGCTATATACAGGGTGTTACGGTACAGAGTCAATGTGGAGGCTATATACAGGGTATTACGATACAGAGCCAATGTGGAGGCTAATACAGGGTATTACGGTACAGAGTCAATGTGGAGGCTATATACAGGGTATTACGGTACAGAGTCAATGTGGAGGCTATATACAGGGGGTACCGGTACAGAGTCAATGTGGAGGCTATATACAGGGGGGTACCGGTACAGAGTCAATGTGGAGGCTATATACAGGGGGTACCGGTACAGAGTCAATGTGGAGGCTATATACAGGGTGTACCGGTACAAATCAAATCGAATCAAATCAAATCAAATTTATTTGTCACATACACATGGTTAGCAGATGTTAATGCGAGTGTAGCGAAATGCTTGTGCTTCTAGTTCCGACAATGCAGTAATAACCAACAAGTAATCTAGCTAACAATTCCACAACTACTGTCTTATACACAGTGTAAGGGGATAAAGAATATGTACATAAGGATATATGAATGAGTGATGGTACAGAGCAGCATAGGCAAGATACAGTAGATGATATCGGGTACAGTATAACATATGAGATGAGTATGTAAACAAAGTGGCATAGTTAAGTGGCTAGTGATACATGTATTACATAAGGATGCAGTCGATGATATAGAGTACAGTATATACGTATGCATATGAGATGAATAATGTAGGGTAAGTAACATTATATAAGGTAGCATTGTTTAAAGTGGCTAGTGATATATTTACATCATTTCCCATCAATTCCCATTATTAAAGTGGCTGGAGTTGAGTCAGTGTCATTGACAGTGTGTTGGCAGCAGCCACTCAATGTTAGTGGTGGCTGTTTAACAGTCTGATGGCCTTGAGATAGAAGCTGTTTTTCAGTCTCTCGGTCCCAGCTTTGATGCACCTGTACTGACCTCGCCTTCTGGATGACAGCGGGGTGAACAGGCAGTGGCTCGGGTGGTTGATGTCCTTGATGATCTTTATGGCCTTCCTGTAGCATCGGGTGGTGTAGGTGTCCTGGAGGGCAGGTAGTTTGCCCCCGGTGATGCGTTGTGCAGACCTCACTACCCTCTGGAGAGCCTTACGGTTGAGGGCGGTGCAGTTGCCATACCAGGCGGTGATACAGCCCGCCAGGATGCTCTCGATTGTGCATCTGTAGAAGTTTGTGAGTGCTTTTGGTGACAAGCCGAATTTCTTCAGCCTCCTGAGGTTGAAGAGGCGCTGCTGCGCCTTCTTCACGATGCTGTCTGTGTGAGTGGACCAATTCAGTTTTTCTGTGATGTGTATGCCAAGGAACTTAAAACTTGCTACCCTCTCCACTACTGTTCCATCGATGTGGATGGGGGGGTGTTCCCTCTGCTGTTTCCTGAAGTCCACAATCATCTCCTTAGTTTTGTTGACGTTGAGTGTGAGGTTATTTTCCTGACACCACATTCCGAGGGCCCTCACCTCCTCCCTGTAGGCCGTCTCGTCGTTGTTGGTAATCAAGCCTACCACTGTTGTGTCGTCCGCAAACTTGATGATTGCAGAGTCAGAGTACAGAGTCAATGTGGAGGCTATATACAGGGTATTACGATACAGAGTCAATGTGGAGGCTATATACAGGGTATTACGGTACAGAGTCAATGTGGAGGCTATATACAGGGTATTACGGTACAGAGTCAATGTGGAGGCTATATACAGGGGGGTACCGGTACAGAGTCAATGTGGAGGCTATATACAGGGGGGTACCGGTACAGAGTCAATGTGGAGGCTATATACAGGGGGTACCGGTACAGAGTCAATGTGGAGGCTATATACAGGGGGGTACCGGTGCAGAGTCAATGTGGAGGCTATATACAGGGGATACAGGTACAGAGTCAATGTGGAGGCTATATACAGGGTGTTACGGTACAGAGTCAATGTGGAGGCTATATACAGGGTATTACGGTACAGAGTCAATGTGGAGGCTATATACAGGGGGTACCGGTACAGAGTCAATGTGGAGGCTATATACAGGGTATTACGGTACAGAGTCAATGTGGAGGCTATATACAAGGGGGTACCGGTACAGAGTCAATGTGGAGGCTATATACAGGGTATTACGGTACAGAGTCAATGCGGAGGCTATATACAGGGGGTACCGGTACAGAGTCAATGTGGAGGCTATATACAGGGTATTACGGTACAGAGTCAATGTGGAGGCTATATACAGGGTATTACGGTACAGAGTCAATGTGGAGGCTATATACAGGGTGTTACGGTACAGAGTCAATGTGGAGGCTATATACAGGGTGTTACGGTACAGAGTCAATGTGGAGACTATATACAGGGTGTTACAGTACAGAGTCAATGTGGAGGCCTATATACAGGGGGGTACCGGTACAGAGTCAATGTGGAGGCTATATACAGGGGGGGGGTACCGGTACAGAGTCAATGTGGAGGCTATATACAGGGGGCACCGGTACAGAGTCAATGTGGAGGCTATATACAGGGTGTTACGGTACAGAGTCAATGTGGAGGCTATATACAGGGTGTTATGGTACAGAGTCAAGTTGGAGGTTATATACAGGGTATTGCGGTACAGAGTCAATGTGGAGGCTATATACAGGCTGTTACGGTACAGAGTCAATGTGGAGGCTATATACAGGGTGTTATGGTACAGAGTCAAGTTGGAGGTTATATACAGGGTATTGCGGTACAGAGTCAATGTGGAGGTATATACAGGCTGTTACGGTACAGAGTCAATGTGGAGGCTATATACAGGGGGTACCGGTACAGAGTCAATGTGGAGGCTATATACAGGGTATTACGGTACAGAGTCAATGTGGAGGCTATATACAGGGGGGTACCGGTACAGAGTCAATGTGGAGGCTATATACAGGGTATTACGGTACAGAGTCAATGTGGAGGCTATATACAGGGGGTACCGGTACAGAGTCAATGTGGAGGCTATATACAGGGTGTTACGGTACAGAGTCAATGTGGAGGCTATATACAGGGGGTACCGGTACAGAGTCAATGTGGAGGCTATATACAGGGGGTACCGGTACAGAGTCAATGTGGAGGCTATATACAGGGTATTACGGTACAGAGTCAATGTGGAGGCTATATACAGGGGGTACCGGTACAGAGTCAATGTGGAGGCTATATACAGGGTATTACGGTACAGAGTCAATGTGGAGGCTATATACAGGGGGTGCCGGTACAGAGTCAATGTGGAGGCTATATACAGGGTGTTACGGTACAGAGTCAATGTGGAGGCTATATACAGGGGGTACTGGTACAGAGTCAATGTGGAGGCTATATACAGGGTGTTACGGTACAGAGTCAATGTGGAGGCTATATACTGGGGGGTACCGGTACAGAGTCAATGTGGAGGCTATATACAGGGGGTACCGGTACAGAGTCAATGTGGAGGCTATATACAGGGGGGTACCGGTGCAGAGTCAATGTGGAGGCTATATACAGGGGATACAGGTACAGAGTCAATGTGGAGGCTATATACAGGGTGTTACGGTACAGAGTCAATGTGGAGGCTATATACAGGGTATTACGGTACAGAGTCAATGTGGAGGCTATATACAGGGGGTACCGGTACAGAGTCAATGTGGAGGCTATATACAGGGTATTACGGTACAGAGTCAATGTGGAGGCTATATACAGGGGGTACCGGTACAGAGTCAATGTGGAGGCTATATACAGGGTATTACGGTACAGAGTCAATGCGGAGGCTATATACAGGGGGGTACCGGTACAGAGTCAATGTGGAGGCTATATACAGGGTATTACGGTACAGAGTCAATGTGGAGGCTATATACAGGGTATTACGGTACAGAGTCAATGTGGAGGCTATATACAGGGTGTTACGGTACAGAGTCAATGTGGAGGCTATATACAGGGTGTTACGGTACAGAGTCAATGTGGAGACTATATACAGGGTGTTACAGTACAGAGTCAATGTGGAGGCTATATACAGGGGGGTACCGGTACAGAGTCAATGTGGAGGCTATATACAGGGGGGTACCGGTACAGAGTCAATGTGGAGGCTATATACAGGGTGTTATGGTACAGAGTCAAGTTGGAGGTTATATACAGGGTATTGCGGTACAGAGTCAATGTGGAGGCTATATACAGGCTGTTACGGTACAGAGTCAATGTGGAGGCTATATACAGGGTGTTATGGTACAGAGTCAAGTTGGAGGTTATATACAGGGTATTGCGGTACAGAGTCAATGTGGAGGCTATATACAGGCTGTTACGGTACAGAGTCAATGTGGAGGCTATATACAGGGGGTACCGGTACAGAGTCAATGTGGAGGCTATATACAGGGTATTACGGTACAGAGTCAATGTGGAGGCTATATACAGGGGGTACCGGTACAGAGTCAATGTGGAGGCTATATACAGGGTGTTACGGTACAGAGTCAATGTGGAGACTATATACAGGGTGTTACAGTACAGAGTCAATGTGGAGGCTATATACAGGGGGGTACCGGTACAGAGTCAATGTGGAGGCTATATACAGGGGGGTACCGGTACAGAGTCAATGTGGAGGCTATATACAGGGGGCACCGGTACAGAGTCAATGTGGAGGCTATATACAGGGTGTTACGGTACAGAGTCAATGTGGAGGCTATATACAGGGTGTTATGGTACAGAGTCAAGTTGGAGGTTATATACAGGGTATTGCGGTACAGAGTCAATGTGGAGACTATATACAGGGTATTACGGTACAGAGTCAATGTGGAGGCTATATACAGGCTGTTACGGTACAGAGTCAATGTGGAGGCTATATACAGGGTGTTATGGTACAGAGTCAAGTTGGAGGTTATATACAGGGTATTGCGGTACAGAGTCAATGTGGAGGCTATATACAGGCTGTTACGGTACAGAGTCAATGTGGAGGCTATATACAGGGGGTACCGGTACAGAGTCAATGTGGAGGCTATATACAGGGTATTACGGTACAGAGTCAATGTGGAGGCTATATACAGGGGGTACCGGTACAGAGTCAATGTGGAGGCTATATACAGGGTATTACGGTACAGAGTCAATGTGGAGGCTATATACAGGGGGTACCGGTACAGAGTCAATGTGGAGGCTATATACAGGGTGTTACGGTACAGAGTCAATGTGGAGGCTATATACAGGGGGTACCGGTACAGAGTCAATGTGGAGGCTATATACAGGGGGTACCGGTACAGAGTCAATGTGGAGGCTATATACAGGGTGTTATGGTACAGAGTCAATGTGGAGGCTATATACAGGGGGTACCGGTACAGAGTCAATGTGGAGGCTATATACAGGGTGTTACGGTACAGAGTCAATGTGGAGGCTATATACAGGGGGGTACCGGTACAGAGTCAATGTGGAGGCTATATACAGGGGGCACCGGTACAGAGTCAATGTGGAGGCTATATACAGGGTATTACGGTACAGAGTCAATGTGGAGGCTATATACAGGGTGTTACGGTACAGAGTCAATGTGGAGGCTATATACAGGGTATTACGGTACAGAGTCAATGTCTGGGGGCACAAGTTTAATTGGCATTTGAATTAAATATACTTCCTCCATGTCATAATTTTGGGAAATAAATAATTATATCAAAACCATTAAAATTGTCCTGTTTTCTTCGTAACAAAGTTTTGTACGTCAATCCCCCCCCAAAAAATTATGCTATAAATAAAAACCAAATTAATTATCACAATTATATTCAGCTTGAATCTTTCCAAAACATGTTTTACAGGACAAGTTCTATGTCACATTTTAAATTAAACTTCCTTTACCTTGTTACAGATACAATATGTTTTAGCCATTTTCCACGCATTCCCCCATTCTATATCCCCATAGATATTCGACCACAAAAAAATCTAGTGTAATGTGGCTAAATATCACCCCAAAAATATTCCTAATCTGTTTATTACTACGTGTATCGTTGAGGAATGTTAATATATTGTCAAATGAATATATTTTGTCATGTAAATAAATCGATGGGACTTTACATCGAGCACAGAGAAATGAATGAATGGTCTCAAACCCAACCAAGTCACGCCAGATGTTTGAAGAGTTCTCGCGATATTCTTCGAGATTTACTGATGGAGTTTAGTTTCCGGTAACCCAGGAATTGGTGCTCTCTTTTTTTCCCTCCGATTCGGCAGATGCTAACGGAGCTACTTTACAAGAAGGAAACCCCTTCCTTTCGCAGAGTAAAAAACATTGAAAACCTTAAAATCGTCTGCTTCGTTTTTAAAAAAAGAAGAAGATCGAAACCAGGTTAGTTTTCACGTTTTCTCTTAATTCATTAGAAATGTTGGAGCGATTGGTGAAATGCTTTAGTGCCGTAGCTTATTAACGTTAGGAATTTAACGTTATCTAGCTAACTACAACGTAATTTTTTCCCCCTGCATCCCGATTGCAAGGAAATGTTAGTGAGCTATAGACCGAGGGTGGATTTTTTGTGCAAATGTGCATCTTTTTTGTTGTATCTTAAACCAGAATTGTGTTGGTGTAACCGTGTGAAATGTCTCTTGAGATCTTAAAATAGTTGTATCCACCGTGTACGGTAAGGGCCAAGGTATTTGTGGAGCGATAGGTAACGGTACTTCGAGTGTGACTGGTTCGATTCCAATTTGCAAATGTTATTAGCTTGCCAACTAGGTAATACAATTGATAGTTATTAGTCCAAGGGCAACCCATTCAAAAAAATCAAAAAAGTGTTGTTCCTTGACCCTAGAAACGAAACTGAAAAATGTCAACAACATAGCTGGAGATCATGTTTAGGAACATAAACACTTTCAAAACGTGTAAAGGTTTCGGGTTTCTTTTAAATGTCTCTGTCTTGCCAGAGTTGCCTTATTGTTCGCCACCGTTGGACTCTGGAGCAGTGGAAACATGTCCTCCGGAGAAATAAATCACGCTTCTCCATCTGGCAGTCTGACAGACAAATCTGGGTTTGTATAGTGCCAACTGTAAAGTTTGGTGGAGGAGGAATAATGGTCTGGGGTTGTTTTTTTCATGGTTCGGGCTCCTTTAGTTCCACTGAAGGAGAAATCTTAATAACATACAATGACATTCTAGATGATTCCGTCCTTCCAACTTTGTGGCAACAGTTTGGGGTTAGTCCCTATCCTGTTTTCAGCGTGACGATCAATCAGAATATTATTAATAAATGTTATATATATTTTTACACATTTATAATAATACACGTTTTGAATAGTAATATTCATGAAAATATATAATATGTACTTAATGACGTTGACACTTTACAGTTTTGTTTCCTGTGTCACAGAAGGCCTTTTCCGAAGCCTTGTTTTGGTGGTTGGCCTTGGACAACATGTAGGGTTGGCCTTGGACAACATGTAGGGGTTGGCCTTGGACAACATGTAGGGGTTGGCCTTGGACAACATGTAGGGGTTGGCCTTGGACAACATGTAGGGGTTGGCCTTGGACAACATGTAGGGGTTGGCCTTGGACAACATGTAGGGGTTGGCCTTGGACAACATGTAGGGGTTGGCCTTGGACAACATGTAGGGGTTGGCCTTGGACAACATGTAGGGGTTGGCCTTGGACAACATGTAGGGGTTGGCCTTGGACAACATGTAGGGGTTGGCCTTGGACAACATGTAGGGGTTGGCCTTGGACAACATGTAGGGGTTGGCCTTGGACAACATGTAGGGGTTGGCCTTGGACAACATGTAGGGGTTGGCCTTGGACAACATGTAGGGGTTGGCCTTGGACAACATGTAGGGGTTGGCCTTGGACAACATGTAGGGGTTGGCCTTGGACAACATGTAGGGGTTGGCCTTGGACAACATGTAGGGGTTGGCCTGGACAACATGTAGGGGTTGGCCTTGGACAACATGTAGGGGTTGGCCTTGGACAACATGTAGGGGTTGGCCTTGGACAACATGTAGGGGTTGGCCTTGGACAACATGTAGGGGTTGGCCTTGGACAACATGTAGGGGTTGGCCTTGGACAACATGTAGGGGTTGGCCTTGGACAACATGTAGGGGTTGGCCTTGGACAACATGTAGGGGTTGGCCTTGGACAACATGTAGGGGTTGGCCTTGGACAACATGTAGGGGTTGGCCTTGGACAACATGTAGGGGTTGGCCTTGGACAACATGTAGGGGTTGTTCATTTGATTTGAGTCACTTTCTGACCCCTTTTGCTTTGAACAAAACTTTACATATATATATATAGACGGCCCTGTTTTCATTCAGGAGATATGGGTTCCCATCCTACCATGAGACGGCCATTGTTTTCATTCAGGAGATATGGGTTCCCATCCTACCATGAGACGGCCATGTTTTCATTCAGGAGATATGGGTTCCCAGTCTACCATGAGACGGCCATGTTTTCATTCAGGAGATATGGGTTCCCATCCCCATCCTACCATGAGACGGCCATGTTTTCATTCAGGAGATATGGGTTCCCATCCTACCATGAGACAGACATGTTTTCATTCAGGAGATATGGGTTCCCATCCTACCATGAGACGGCCATGTTTTCAATCAGGAGATATGGGTTCTCATCCTACCATGACACGGCCATGTTTTCATTCAGGAGATATGGGTTCCTGTCCTACCATGAGCCGGCCATGTTTTCATTCAGGAGATATGGGTTCCTGTCCTACCATGAGATGGCCATGTTTTCATTCAGGAGATATGGGTTCCAACCTACCATGAGACGGCCATGTTTTCATTCAGGAGATATGGGTTCCCATCCCCATCCTACCATGAGACGGCCATGTTTTCATTCAGGAGATATGGGTTCCCATCCTACCATGAGACAGACATGTTTTCATTCAGGAGATATGGGTTCCCATCCCCATCCTACCATGAGACGGCCATGTTTTCATTCAGGAGATATGGGTTCCCATCCTACCATGAGACGGCCATGTTTTCATTCAGGAGATATGGGTTCCCAGTCTACCATGAGACGGCCATGTTTTCATTCAGGAGATATGGGTTCCCATCCTACCATGAGACGGCCATGTTTTCATTCAGGAGATATGGGTTCCCATCCTACCATGAGACGGCCATGTTTTCAATCAGGAGATATGGGTTCTCATCCTACCATGAGCCGGCCATGTTTTCATTCAGGAGATATGGGTTCCTGTCCTACCATGAGCCGGCCATGTTTTCATTCAGGAGATATGGGTTCCTGTCCTACCATGAGACGGCCATGTTTTCATTCAGGAGATATGTTCCAACCTACCATGAGACGGCCATGTTTTCATTCAGGAGATATGGGTTCCCATCCTACCATGAGACGGCCATGTTTTCATTCAGGAGATATGGGTTCCCATCCTACCATGAGACGGCCATGTTTTCATTCAGGAGATATGGGTTCCCATCCTACCATGACACGGCCATGTTTTCATTCAGGAGATATGGGTTCCCATCCTACCATGACACGGCCATGTTTTCATTCAGGAGATATGGGTTCCCATCCTACCATGACACGGCCCTGTTTTCATTCAGGAGATATGGGTTCCCGTCCTACCATGACACGGCCCTGTTTTCATTCAGGAGATATGGGTTCCCGTCCTACCATGAGACGGCCATGTTTTCATTCAGGAGATATGGGTTCCCGTCCTACCATGAGACGGCCATGTTTTCATTCAGGAGATATGGGTTCCTGTCCTACCATGAGCCGGCCATGTTTTCATTCAGGAGATATGGGTTCTTATCCTACCATGACACGGCCATGTTTTCATTCAGGAGATATGGGTTCCTGTCCTACCATGAGCCGGCCATGTTTTCATTCAGGAGATATGGGTTCCCGTCCTACCATGAGACGGCCATGTTTTAATTCAGGAGATATGGGTTCCCGTCCTACCATGACACGGCCCTGTTTTCATTCAGGAGATATGGGTTCCCGTCCTACCATGACACGGCCATGTTTTCATTCAGGAGATATGGGTTCTCGTCCTACCATGAGCCGGCCATGTTTTCATTCAGGAGATATGGGTTCCCATCCTACCATGAGACGGCCATGTTTTCATTCAGGAGATATGGGTTCCCATCCTACCATGAGACGGCCATGTTTTCATTCAGGAGATATGGGTTCCCATCCTACCATGACACGGCCATGTTTTCATTCAGGAGATATGGGTTCCCAACCTACCATGACACGGCCCTGTTTTCATTCAGGAGATATGGGTTCCCATCCTACCATGAGACGGCCATGTTTTCATTCAGGAGATATGGGTTCCCATCCTACCATGACACGGCATGTTTTCATATAGTTACATATTTCAAATATAGTAATTAACCATCCAGAACTGTAACTAACTTTTGGTTTAGTGTCGTACGAACCATTCTGTCTTCAATCTTACCAGGATGAGGAAGAGGACCAGAGAGCATGAAGCTGGGTCACCTGACTCTGACCAGCCAACCAAGATGTTCTCCAAGTGTGAGGTAAGCAGTCTGGTCATATTCAATTGGCATGACACTTAATTGGCTTTCTGTTGTGGAATGTTTTTGGTACGTTGTGTCCTGCTGAACACAGCCTTGTGTTGTGTCCTGGTACAGGGTCTGGTGTGTCCTGGTACAGGGTCTGGTGTGGTGTGTTCTGGTACAGGGTCTGGTGTGGTGTGTTCTGGTACAGGGTCTGGTGTGTTCTGGTACAGGGTCTGGTGTGTTCTGGTACAGGGTCTGGTGTGTCCTGGTACAGGGTCTGGTGTGTCCTGGTACAGGGTCTGGTGTGTCCTGGTACAGGGTCTGGTGTGTTCTGGTACAGGGTCTGGTGTGTTCTAGTACAGGGTCTGGTGTGTTCTGGTACAGGGTCTGGTGTGTCCTGGTACAGGGTCTGGTGTGTTGTGTCCTGGTACAGGGTCTGGTGTGTTGTGTCCTGGTACAGGGTCTGGTGTGTTGTGTCCTGGTACAGAGTCTGGTGTGTTGTGTTCTGGTACAGGGTCTGGTGTGTTGTGTTCTGGTACAGGGTCTGGTGTGTTGTGTTCTGGTACAGGGTCTGGTGTGTTGTGTCCTGGTACAGGGTCTGGTGTGTTGGTTCCTGGTACACGGTCTGGTGTGTTGTGTCCTGGTACACGGTCTGGTGTGTTGTGTCCTGGTACACGGTCTGGTGTGTTGTGTCCTGGTACAGGGTCTGGTGTGTCCTGGTACAGGGTGTGGTGTGTCCTGGTACAGGGTGTGGTGTGTCCTGGTACAGGGTGTGGTGTGTCCTGGTACAGGGTGTGGTGTGTTCTGGTACCGGGTCTGGTGTGTTGTGTTCTGGTACAGGGTCTGGTGTGTCCTGGTACAGGGTCTGGTGTGTCCTGGTACAGGGTCTGGTGTGTTCTGGTACAGGGTCTGGTGTGTTCTGGTACAGGGTCTGGTGTGTCCTGGTACAGGGTCTGGTGTGTTCTGGTACAGGGTCTGGTGTGTTCTAGTACAGGGTCTGGTGTGTTGTGTCCTGGTACCGGGTCTGGTGTGTTGTGTTCTGGTACAGGGTCTGGTGTGTCCTGGTACAGGGTCTGGTGTGTCCTGGTACAGGGTCTGGTGTGTTCTGGTACAGGGTCTGGTGTGTCCTGGTACAGGGTCTGGTGTGTTCTGGTACAGGGTCTGGTGTGTTCTAGTACAGGGTCTGGTGTGTTGTGTCCTGGTACAGGGTCTGGTGTGTTGTGTCCTGGTACAGGGTCTGGTGTGTTCTGGTACAGGGTCTGGTGTGTCCTGGTACAGGGTCTGGTGTGTTGTGTCCTGGTACAGGGTCTGGTGTGTTGTGTCCTGGTACAGAGTCTGGTGTGTTGTGTTCTGGTACAGGGTCTGGTGTGTTGTGTTCTGGTACAGGGTCTGGTGTGTTGTGTTCTGGTACAGGGTCTGGTGTGTTGGTTCCTGGTACACGGTCTGGTGTGTTGTGTCCTGGTACAGGGTCTGGTGTGTCCTGGTACAGGGTGTGGTGTGTCCTGGTACAGGGTCTGGTGTGTCCTGGTACAGGGTCTGGTGTCTCCTGGTACAGGGTCTGGTGTCTCCTGGTACAGGGTCTGGTGTGTTCTGGTACAGGGTCTGGTGTGTTCTGGTACAGGGTCTGGTGTGTTCTGGTACAGGGTCTGGTGTGTTCTGGTACAGGGTCTGGTGTGTCCTGGTACAGGGTCTGGTGTCTCCTGGTACAGGGTCTGGTGTCTCCTGGTACAGGGTCTGGTGTGTTCTGGTACAGGGTCTGGTGTGTTCTGGTACAGGGTCTGGTGTGTCCTGGTACAGGGTCTGGTGTGTTCTGGTACAGGGTCTGGTGTGTTGTGTTCTAGTACAGGGTCTGGTGTGTTGTGTCCTGGTACAGGGTCTGGTGTGGTGTGTCCTGGTACAGGGTCTGGTGTGGTGTGTCCTGGTACAGGGTCTGGTCTGGTGTGTTCTGGTACAGAGTCTGGTGTGGTGTGTTCTGGTACAGGGTCTGGTGTGTTGTGTCCTGGTACAGGGTCTGGTGTGTCCTGGTACAGGGTCTGGTGTGGTGTGTCCTGGTACAGGGTCTGGTGTGGTGTGTCCTGGTACAGGGTCTGGTCTGGTGTGTTCTGGTACAGAGTCTGGTGTGTTGTGTTCTAGTACAGGGTCTGGTGTGGTGTGTCCTGGTACAGGGTCTGGTGTGGTGTGTTCTGGTACAGGGTCTGGTGTGTTGTGTTCTGGTACAGGGTCTGGTGTGTTGTGTCCTGGTACAGGGTCTGGTGTGTTGTGTCCTGGTACAGGGTCTGGTATGTTGTGTTCTGGTACAGGGTCTGGTGTGTTCTGGTACAGGGTCTGGTGTGGTGTGTTCTGGTACAGGGTCTGGTGTGTTGTGTTCTGGTACAGGGTCTGGTGTGTTGTGTCCTGGTACAGGGTCTGGTGTGTTGTGTCCTGGTACAGGGTCTGGTGTGTTGTGTCCTGGTACAGGGTCTGGTATGTTGTGTTCTGGTACAGGGTCTGGTGTGTTCTGGTACAGGGCCTGGTGTGTTCTGGTACAGGGTCTGGTGTGTCCTGGTACAGGGTCTGGTGTGTTGTCCTGGTACAGGGTCTGGTGTGTTGGTTCCTGGTACAGGGTCTGGTGTGTTGTGTTCTGGTACAGGGCCTGGTGTGTTCTGGTACAGGGCCTGGTGTGTTCTGGTACAGGGCCTGGTGTGTTCTGGTACAGGGTCTGGTGTGTCCTGGTACAGGGTCTGGTGTGTTGTCCTGGTACAGGGTCTGGTGTGTTGGTTCCTGGTACAGGGTCTGGTGTGTTGTGTTCTGGTACAGGGTCTGGTGTGTTCTGGTACAGGGTCTGGTGTGTTCTGGTACAGGTGTGTGTGTAGTAACCAGGTGTGTGTGTAGTAACTAGGGGTGTGTGTAGTAACCAGGTGGTAACCAGGTGTGTGTGTCATCCCCAGGTCCAGGGTCTGGTGTGTGTGTAGTAACCAGGTGTGTGTTCTCCACAGGTCCAGGCTCTGCTCCAGCAGGAAGTGCATAGTGCCATGAAACAGTCTGAATCCAAGATGGAGTCGCTACTAGAGAGAGTTCAGCTACTGGAATGTGAACCTAAATACGACCTGGTCATACGCAGACTGGAGGTAGGGAGGAGGGGGGGGGGGTCCAGAATGGAGTTAGGGAGGGGGGGGGGGGGGGTCCAGACTGGAGGTAGGGAGGAGGGGGGGGTCCAGACTGGAGGTAGGGAGGAGGGGGGGTCCTGACTGGAGGTAGGGAGGAGGGGGGGGTCCAGACTGGAGGTAGGGAGGAGGGGGGGGGTCCTGACTGGAGGTAGGGAGGAGGGGGGGGTCCAGACTGGAGGTAAGGAGGAGGGGGGGGTCCAGACTGGAGGTAGGGAGGGAGGGGGGGGTCCAGACTGGAGGTAGGGAGGGAGGGGGGGGTCCAGACTGGAGGTAGGGAGGAGGAGGGGGGGGTCCAGACTGGAGGTAGGGAGGAGGAGGGGGGGGTCCAGACTGGAGGTAGGGAGGAGGAGGGGGGGTCCAGACTGGAGGTAGGGAGGAGGGGGGGGTCCAGACTGGAGGTAGGGAGGGAGGGGGGGGTCCAGACTGGAGGTAGGGAGGGGGGGGGGGGGGTCCAGACTGGAGGTAGGGAGGGGGGGGGGGGGGTCCAGACTGGAGGTAGGGAGGAGGAGGGGGGTCCAGACTGGAGGTAGGGAGGGGGGGGGGGGGGGTCCAGACTGGAGGTAGGGGAGGAGGAGGGGGGGTCAGACTGGAGGTAGGGAGGGGGGGGGGGGATCCAGACTGGAGGTAGGGCGGGGGGGGGGGGGGGGGGGGGTCCGCTGGGGGGGGGGTCTCTAGTTACTGGGGAATAACCCTGTGTTTCTCTAGTTAGAGGGGGAATAACCCTGTGTTTCTCTAGTTAGAGGGGGAATAACCCTGTGTTTCTCTAGTTAGAGGGGAATAACCCTGTGTTTCTCTAGTTAGAGGGGGAATAACCCTGTGTTTCTCTAGTTGAGGGGAATAACCTGTGTTTCTCTAGTTAGAGGGGGAATAACCCTGTGTTTCTCTAGTTAGAGGGGGAATAACCCTGTGTTTCTCTAGTTAGAGGGGAATAACCCTGTGTTTCTCTAGTTAGAGGGGGAACAACCCTGTGTTTCTCTAGTTAGAGGGGGAATAACCCTGTGTTTCTCAGGCTCACATTAAGAAGGTGAAGAGGAGGGGGGATGCTGCCATCTCTTATGTCAGGATGCTACGAGCTCCTGGAGTTAAACGCAATCAGGTAGAGACACACACACTCCTCTCTTCTCTCTCTCTGTTCTCTCTGTCCTCTCTCTCTCTCTGTCCTCTCTCTCTCTCTCTGTCCTCTCTCTCTCTCTCTGTCCTCTCTGTCCTCTCTCTCTCTCTCTCTCTCTGTCCTCTCTCTGTCCTCTCTCTCTCTGTCCTCTCTCTCTGTCCTCTCTCTCTCTGTCCTCTCTGTCCTCTCTCT
>NW_022261983.1:18098506-18121461 GCF_002021735.2 Oncorhynchus kisutch
ATTAGTAGTTTGTAGTTATTAGTAGCTATTAGTTGTTAGTAGTTGTTAGTAGTTTGTAGTTATTAGTAGTTTGTAGTGGTTATTAGTAGTTAGTAGTTGTTAGTAGTTATTAGTAGTTTGTAGTTATTAGTGGTTTGTAGTTAATTAGTGGTTATTAGTTATTAGTGGTTATTAGTAGCTAGTAGTTATTAGTAGTTTGTAGTTATTAGTAGTTATTAGTAGTTTGTAGTTATTAGTAGCTATTAGTTGTTAGTAGTTGTTAGTAGTTATTAGTAGTTATTAGTAGTTATTAGTAGTATTAGTAGTTTGTAGTTATTAGTAGTTATTAGTAGTTTGTGGTTGTTAATAGTTTGTAGTTATTAGTAGTTTGTAGTTATTAGTAGTTAGTAGTTTGTAGTTATTAGTGGTTATTAGTAGTTAGTAGTTTGTAGTTATTAGTGGTTATTAGTAGTTATTAGTAGTTTGTAGTTATTAGTAGTTTGTAGTTATTAGTAGTTTGTAGTTATTAGTAGTTAGTAGTTAGTAGTTAGTAGTGGTTATTAGTAGCTAGTAGTTATTAGTAGTTTGTAGTTATTAGTAGTTTGTAGTTATTAGTAGTTAGTAGTGGTTATTAGTAGCTAGTAGTTATTAGTAGTTTGTAGTTATCAGTAGTAGTTATTAGTAGTTTGTAGTTATTAGTAGTTATTAGTAGTTTGTAGTTATTAGTAGTTTGTAGTTTGTAGTTATTAGTAGTTTGTAGTTATTAGTAGTTAGTAGTGGTTATTAGTAGCTAGTAGTTATTAGTAGTTTGTAGTTATCAGTAGTAGTTATTAGTAGTTTGTAGTTATTAGTAGTTAGTAGTGGTTATTAGTAGCTAGTAGTTATTAGTAGTTTGTAGTTATCAGTAGTAGTTATTAGTAGTTTGTAGTTATTAGTAGTTTGTAGTTTGTAGTTATTAGTAGTTAGTAGTGGTTATTAGTAGCTAGTAGTTATTAGTAGTTTGTAGTTATTAGTAGTAGTTATTAGTAGTTTGTAGTTATTAGTAGTTATTAGTAGTTTGTAGTTATTAGTAGTAGTAGTGGTTATTAGTAGCTAGTAGTTATTAGTAGTTTGTAGTTATTAGTAGTTATTAGTAGTTTGTAGTTATTAGTAGCTATTAGTTGTTAGTAGTTGTTAGTAGTTATTAGTAGTTATTAGTAGTTTGTAGTTATTAGTAGTTATTAGTAGTTTGTGGTTGTTAATAGTTTGTAGTTATTAGTAGTTTGTAGTTATTAGTAGTTAGTAGTTTGTAGTTATTAGTGGTTATTAGTAGTTAGTAGTTTGTAGTTATTAGTGGTTATTAGTAGTTATTAGTAGTTTGTAGTTATTAGTAGTTTGTAGTTATTAGTAGTTTGTAGTTATTAGTAGTTAGTAGTTAGTAGTTAGTAGTGGTTATTAGTAGCTAGTAGTTATTAGTAGTTTGTAGTTATTAGTAGTTTGTAGTTATTAGTAGTTAGTAGTGGTTATTAGTAGCTAGTAGTTATTAGTAGTTTGTAGTTATCAGTAGTAGTTATTAGTAGTTTGTAGTTATTAGTAGTTATTAGTAGTTTGTAGTTATTAGTAGTTTGTAGTTTGTAGTTATTAGTAGTTTGTAGTTATTAGTAGTTAGTAGTGGTTATTAGTAGCTAGTAGTTATTAGTAGTTTGTAGTTATCAGTAGTAGTTATTAGTAGTTTGTAGTTATTAGTAGTTAGTAGTGGTTATTAGTAGCTAGTAGTTATTAGTAGTTTGTAGTTATCAGTAGTAGTTATTAGTAGTTTGTAGTTATTAGTAGTTTGTAGTTTGTAGTTATTAGTAGTTTGTAGTTATTAGTAGTTAGTAGTGGTTATTAGTAGCTAGTAGTTATTAGTAGTTTGTAGTTATTAGTAGTAGTTATTAGTAGTTTGTAGTTATTAGTAGTTATTAGTAGTTTGTAGTTATTAGTAGTTTGTAGTTATTAGTAGCTATTAGTAGTTTGTAGTTATTAGTAGTTAGTAGTTTGTAGTTGTTAGTAGTTTGTAGTTGTTAGTAGTTAGTAGTTTGTAGTTATTAGTAGCTATTAGTTGTTAGTAGTTAGTAGTTTGTAGTTATTAGTAGTTTGTAGTTATTATCCAGCAACATTATAATAATAATTCTTCTGAAAGGAGTTATTTTCTTGTCTTCCTCTCAGTATCAAGCCTTGTAACCTCTCCCTTCCCTTGTGTGTGTAGAAGGTTGAGGCGTCTGTCGTCCCGGTGACCAGACCGCCAGCCACATCGCCAGTTAAAATGGAGGGCACGGTGAAGATGGAAAACACCGTTAAGACCGAGGAGTCCCCGTGTCCTCTAGCCGCTCTTCGTGTTCCTCCGTCTCAGAGTGAGCTGCTGTCCCATCTCCCTCCTCTCCCCCCGACCCCTTTCCCTTCCTCCCTCCCCCTCGAGGCGGCCTCCTACTCCATCCCCCAGAAGCCCCTTGTACACCTGGCCCGTATCCGAAACCCTGCCCCGTGTCTGGTCATCCACTGGAGGGTCACTGAGGAAGACGCCGCGGCGCCCGACATGGACAGTTACAGGTACAGACACACGGAGCGACCCGGCTCTAGTTACAGACACACGGATCGACCCGGCTCTAGTTAGACACACGGAGCGACCCGGCTCTAGTTACAGGTACAGACACACGGAGAGACCCGGCTCTAGTTACAGACACACGGAGCGACCCGGCTCTAGTTACAGGTACAGACACACGGAGCGACCCGGCTCTAGTTACAGGTACAGACACACGGAGCGACCCGGCTCTAGTTACAGGTACAGACACACGGAGCGTCCCGGCTCTAGTTACGGAGCGACCCGGCTCTAGTTACAGGTACAGACACACGGAGCGACCCGGCTCTAGTTACAGGTACAGACACACGGAGAGACCCGGCTCTAGTTATAGACACACGGAGCGACCCGGCTCTAGTTACAGGTACAGACACACGGAGCGACCCGGCTCTAGTTACAGGTACAGACACACGGAGCAACCCGGCTCTAGTTACAGACACAGAGCGACCCGGCTCTAGTTACAGACACACGGAGCGTCCCGGCTCTAGTTACGGAGCGACCCGGCTCTAGTTACAGGTACAGACACACGGAGCGACCCGGCTCTAGTTACAGACACACGGAGCGACCCGGCTCTAGTTACAGACACACGGAGCGACCAGGCTCTAGTTACAGGTACAGACACACGGAGCGACCCGGCTCTAGTTACAGGTACAGACACACGGAGCGACCCGGCTCTAGTTACAGGTACAGACACACGGAGAGACCCGGCTCTAGTTACAGGTACAGACACACGGAGAGACCCGGCTCTAGTTACAGGTACAGACACACGGAGCGACCCGGCTCTAGTTACAGACACAGAGCGACCCGGCTCTAGTTACAGACACACGGAGCGTCCCGGCTCTAGTTACGGAGCGACCCGGCTCTAGTTACAGGTACAGACACACGGAGCGACCCGGCTCTAGTTACAGACACACGGAGCGACCCGGCTCTAGTTACAGACACACGGAGCGACCAGGCTCTAGTTACAGGTACAGACACACGGAGCGACCCGGCTCTAGTTACAGGTACAGACACACGGAGCGACCCGGCTCTAGTTACAGGTACAGACACACGGAGAGACCCGGCTCTAGTTACAGGTACAGACACACGGAGAGACCCGGCTCTAGTTACAGGTACAGACACACGGAGAGACCCGGCTCTAGTTACAGGTACAGACACACGGAGAGACCCGGCTATAGTTACAGACACACGGAGAGACCCGGCTCTAGCCGTCAATGAAAGTTAATGGGATGTGTGCAATTTGTCAAACTTTCAAATCAACTGATCAAATCCCCCTCTCTCTACCCCTCTCTCTACCCCTCTCTCTACCCCTCTCTCTACCCCTCTCTCTACCCCTCTCTCTACCCCTCTCTCTACCCCTCCCTCTACCCCTCCCTCTCTCCTCCCTCTCTTCCCTCCCTCTCTTCCCTCCCTCTCTCTCCTTCCTCCCCTTCCCTCTACCCCCTCCCTCTCTTCCCTCTACCCCTCCCTCTCTCTCCTCCCTCTCTCCCTTCCCTCTCTCTCTCCTCCCTCTACCCCTCCCTCTCTCTCTCTTCCCTCTCCCCTCCCTCTCTCTCCTCCCTCTCTCCCCTCCCTCTCTCCCCTCCCTCTCTCCCTTCCCTCTCCCTTCCCTCTCTCCCATCCCTCCTCCCGCTCTCCTCACTCTACCCCTCCCTCTCTCTCCTCCCTCTCTCCCCTCCCTCTCTCCCCTCCCTCTCTCCCCTCCCTCTCTCCCTTCCCTCTCTCCCCTCCCTCTCTCCCATCCCTCCTCCCTCTCTCCTCTCTCTCCCATCCCTCCTCCCTCTCTCCTCTCTCTCTCCTCTCTCTCCCCTCCCTCTCTCCCCTCCCTCTCTCTCCTCCCTCTACCCCTCCCTCTCTCCCCTCCCTCTCTCCCTTCCCTCTCTCCCTTCCCTCTCTCCCCTCCCTCTCTCCCATCCCTCCTCCCTCTCTCCTCTCTCCCCTCTCTCTCCCCTCTCTCTCCCCTCCCTCTACCCCTCCCTCTACCCCTCCCTCTACCCCTCCCTCTCTCTCTTCCCTCTCCCTCCTCTCTCTCCCCTCCCTCTCTCCCCTCCCTCTACCCCTCCCTCTCTCTCTTCCCTCCTCCCTCTCCCTCCTCCCTCTCCCTCCTCCCTCTACCCCTCCCTCTACCCCTCCCTCTACCCCTCCCTCTCTCCCCTCCCTCTACCCCTCCCTCTACCCCTCCCTCTCTCCCTTCCCTCTCCCTCTTCTCTCTCCCTTCCCTCTCCCTCTTCTCTCTCCCCTCCCTCTCTCTCCTCCCTCCAGTATCTACATCGCTCAGGAGAGTCATAGCAGCAGCGTCTCCCCGTCCTGGAGGAATGTGGGTGTGGTCAAGGCCCTGGCCCTGCCCATGGCTGTCACGGTAACCAAGTACCAATCGGGTACCACCTACGTCATCGTGGTGGGCAAGGACCGGTATGGTCGTTACGGACCGTACAGTGACGTACAGACTGTCCTCCTGGCATAGAGACATGGCGGGGAGTTCTTGTCGTCTAGATTGAAGGCATTGAGCATCTGTGGGGGGGGGTTTACTCCACCCTTGTACTTGATTTGATGAATTTAAGGTCACTAATTAGTGAGGAAGTAATCTGAACGTAGACCTAGTGAACGACATAGAGACTTCACCTAGCTAACCTGAAATATTAGGCTGACGAGGACGGGGTTAAAGCAGGCAGGAAAGGTAGACTGGGTGGTGATTCGTCCTTCGTCACCGCGGTAACCAACCCGGGGTCGGTCCGTTTTACGCATGTTTAATCACTCGTCTTTAATCTCTGAAACCCGGAACCAACGTCTGGCCTAGTTGAGTCTACTCTGTTAGTATGTCTGTCCTAGTTGAGTCAACTCTGTTAGTATATCTGGCCTAGTTGAGTCTACTCTGTTAGTATATCTGTCCTAGTTGAGTCTACTCTGTTAGTATATCTGTCCTAGTTGAGTCAACTCTGTTAGTGATGTTGGTATATCTGTCCTAGTTGAGTCAACTATGTTGGTATATCTGTCCTAGTTGAGTCAACTCTGTTAGTATATCTGTCCTAGTTGAGTCAACTCTGTTAGTATATCTGTCCTAGTTGAGTCAACTCTGTTAGTATATCTGTCCTAGTTGAGTCTACTCTGTTAGTATATCTGTCCTAGTTGAGTCAACTCTGTTAGTATATCTGTCCTAGTTGAGTCAACTCTGTTAGTATATCTGTCCTAGTTGAGTCAACTCTGTTAGTGATGTTGGTATATCTGTCCTAGTTGAGTCAACTCTGTTAGTGATGTTAGTGCATATGTCCTAGTTGAGTCAACTCTGTTAGTATATCTGTCATAGTTGAGTCAACTCTGTTATTATACCTGTCCTAGTTGAGTCAACTCTGTTAGTATATCTGTCCTAGTTGAGTCAACTCTGTTAGTATATCTGTCCTAGTTGAGTCAACTCTGTTAGTATATCTGTCCTAGTTGAGTCAACTCTGTTAGTGATGTTTAGTACATCTGTCCTAGTTGAGTCAACTCTGTTAGTATATCTGTCCTAGTTGAGTCAACTCTGTTAGTATATCTGTCCTAGTTGAGTCAACTCTGTTAGTATATCTGTCCTAGTTGAGTCAACTCTGTTAGTATATCTGTCCTAGTTGAGTCAACTCTGTTAGTATATATGTCCTAGTTGAGTCAACTCTGTTAGTATATCTGTCCTAGTTGAGTCAACTCTGTTAGTATATCTGTCCTAGTTGAGTCAACTCTGTTAGTATATCTGTCCTAGTTGAGTCAACTCTGTTGGTATATCTGTCCTAGTTGAGTCAACTCTGTTAGTATATCTGTCCTAGTTGAGTCAACTCTGTTAGTATATCTGTCCTAGTTGAGTCAACTCTGTTAGTACATCTGTCCTAGTTGAGTCAACTCTGTTAGTATATCTGGCCTAGTTGAGTCAACTCTGTTAGTGATGTTTAGTACATCTGTCCTAGTTGAGTCAACTCTGTTAGTATATCTGTCCTAGTTGAGTCTACTCTGTTAGTACGTCTGGCCTAGTTGAGTCAACTCTGTTAGTATATCTGTCCTAGTTGAGTCAACTCTGTTAGTATATCTGTCCTAGTTGAGTCAACTCTGTTAGTATATCTGGCCTAGTTGAGTCAACTCTGTTAGTATATCTGTCCTAGTTGAGTCAACTCTGTTAGTATATCTGTCCTAGTTGAGTCAACTCTGTTAGTGATGTTAGTACATATGTCCTAGTTGAGTCAACTCTGTTAGTATATCTGTCCTAGTTGAGTCAACTCTGTTAGTATATCTGTCCTAGTTGAGTCAACTCTGTTAGTATATCTGTCCTAGTTGAGTCAACTCTGTTAGTATATATGTCCTAGTTGAGTCAACTCTGTTAGTATATCTGGCCTAGTTGAGTCAACTCTGTTAGTGATGTTTAGTACATCTGTCCTAGTTGAGTCTACTCTGTTAGTATATCTGTCCTAGTTGAGTCAACTCTGTTAGTGATGTTTAGTACATCTGTCCTAGTTGAGTCTACTCTGTTAGTATATCTGTCCTAGTTGAGTCAACTCTGTTAGTACATCTGTCCTAGTTGAGTCTACTCTGTTAGTATATCTGTCCTAGTTGAGTCAACTCTGTTAGTATATCTGTCCTAGTTGAGTCAACTCTGTTAGTGATGTTGGTCATGACTACCAGTCACTCCTGTTAGTATATCTGTCCTAGTTGAGTCAACTCTGTTAGTATATCTGTCCTAGTTGAGTCAACTCTGTTAGTGATGTTGGTCATGACTACCAGTCACTCCTGTTAGCAGATGATATTTCATAACTGTCTTGTTTGAACCACCATTGTATGATAAAATATGTTTCCTAACTTGTCCTTGTAAAGTGTCTTTGATGATATGGAAAGGTTTGTCTGTATGGCCCACGTCTACAGAGCCTCTCACTGTGCAGGCTTTTGTCCCAACCCAGCACTAACGCATCTGATTTTCAAATACAATGGCCTAAATACCCAGGAGAAATACCCACATCTCCTCCAGTACTGTGGCAATACCAGACCCTTTGAATAGAGACCATCTCTCTCCAGACCCTTTGAATAGAGACCATCTCCTCCAGGACTGTGGAGTTACCAGACCCTTTGAATACCCACTATCTCCTCCAGGACTGTGGAGTTACCAGACCCTTTGAATAGAGACCATCTCTCTCCAGGACTGTGGAGTTACCAGACCCTTTGAATAGAGACCATCTCTCTCCAGGACTGTGGAGTTACCAGACCCTTTGAATACCCACTATCTCCTCCAGGACTGTGGAGTTACCAGACCCTTTGAATAGAGACCATCTCTCTCCAGGACTGTGGAGTTACCAGACCCTTTGAATAGAGACCATCTCTCTCCAGGACTGTGGAGTTTCCAGACCCTTTGAATAGAGACCATCTCTCTCCAGGACTGTGGAGTTACCAGACCCTTTGAATACCCACTATCTCCTCCAGGACTGTGGAGTTACCAGACCCTTTGAATAGAGACCATCTCTCTCCAGGACTGTGGAGTTACCAGACCCTTTGAATAGAGACCATCTCTCTCCAGGACTGTGGAGTTACCAGACCCTTTGAATAGAGACCATCTCTCTCCAGGACTGTGGAGTTACCAGACCCTTTGAATAGAGACCATCTCTCTCCAAAACTGGAGTTACCAGACCCTTTGAATAGAGACCATCTCTCTCCAGGACTGTGGAGATACCAGACCCTTTGAATAGAGACCATCTCTCTCCAGGACTGTGGAGTTTCCAGACCCTTTGAATAGAGACCATCTCTCTCCAAAACTGGAGTTACCAGACCCTTTGAATAGAGACCATCTCTCTCCAGGACTGTGGAGTTACCAGACCCTTTGAATAGAGACCATCTCTCTCCAGGACTGTGGAGTTACCAGACCCTTTGAATAGAGATCATCTCTCCAGGGCTGTGGAGTTACCAGACCCTTTGAATAGAGATCATCTCTCCAGGGCTGTGGAGTTACCAGATCCTTTGTAGTAGTAGAGTATCTACACCTGTATTATTTTTTTAAACATCTCTCTGTCCTGATCTGGGATCAGGTGTCTCCCTGGACATTTTAATATTATTCATCATAATTGGAATAAGCCAAACTGATCCTAGATCAGCACCCCATACACTCAGACGCTTTATGGAAACAGGCACTGAGCTGTGGTTCACCAGCAGGTGGCGCCAGATCCCCAGAAACACCAGTCTCTTTCACGTCAAAATCAACTAGCACTTTCATTCCTAGGCTTTTGTGTCCCGAGTTTACACCCTTTTCCACTTCGCATAAGATTGCTGTATGCATTGGTTGGGAATTTCCAACATTTTTGTTAAATCCATGCGACAAAGTGTACACTTTGGGGATTAAGGGTGGAGAATGGGGGACGCAGACATTGACCTATACAGTTACCAGGACCAATGATCACTGGGGACAGGACGTCACTTTAATATAATATACATTTAACAACTCCCATGATGAGCCCAGGGGGGGGCTCTGTCTCTATGGAAACAGCAAAGCCAAGCAGAAGCTGCCGTTGGGGTAGAATAGAATGCTATAGAATCTAATCTTATAGAATGCTATAGAATCTAATCTAATAGAATACTATAGAATCTAATCTAATAGAATGCTATAGAATCTAATCTAATAAAATCAAATTGAATGCTATGGAATCTAATCTAATAGAATCAAATTGAATGCTATAGAATCTAATCTAATAGAATGCTATAGAATCTAATCTAATAGAATGCTATAGAATCTAATCTAAACTAATGCTATAAAATGCTATAGAATCCAAAAGAATGCAGGGAGGGCTCTGTCTCTATGGAAACAACAATAACAGACTGATGTAATGTAGACCCTGTTATAACAGACTGATGTAATGTAGACCCTGTTATAACAGACTGATGTCATGTAGACCCTGTTATAACAGACTGATGTCATGTAGACCCTGTTATAACAGACTGATGTCATGTAGACCCTGTTATAACAGACTGATGTCATGTAGACCCTGTTATAACACAGACTGATGTAATGTAGACCCTGTTATAACAGACTGATGTAATGTAGGCCCTGTTATAACAGACTGATGTCATGTAGACCCTGTTATAACAGACTGATGTAATGTAGACCCTGTTATAACAGACTGATGTAATGTAGACCCTGTTATAACAGACTGATGTAATGTAGACCCTGTTATAACAGACTGATGTCATGTAGACCCTGTTATAACAGACTGATGTAATGTAGACCCTGTTATAACACAGACTGATGTAATGTAGACCCTGTTATAACACAGACTGATGTCATGTAGACCCTGTTATAACACAGACTGATGTCATGTAGACCCTGTTATAACACAGACTGATGTCATGTAGACCCTGTTATAACAGACTGATGTCATGTAGACCCTGTTATAACAGACTGATGTCATGTAGACCCTGTTATAACAGACTGATGTCATGTAGACCCTGTTATAACAGACTGATGTCATGTAGACCCTGTTATAACAGACTGATGTCATGTAGACCCTGTTATAACAGACTGATGTCATGTAGACCCTGTTATAACAGACTGATGTCATGTAGAACCTGTTATAACACAGACTGATGTCATGTAGACCCTGTTATAACACAGACTGATGTCATGTAGACCCTGTTATAACACAGACTGATGTCATGTAGACCCTGTTATAACACAGACTGATGTCATGTAGACCCTGTTATAACACAGACTGATGTCATGTAGACCCTGTTATAACACAGACTGATGTCATGTAGACCCTGTTATAACACAGACTGATGTCATGTAGACCCTGTTATAACACAGACTGATGTAATGTAGACCCTGTTATAACAGACTGATGTAATGTAGGCCCTGTTATAACAGACTGATGTAATGTAGACCCTGTTATAACAGACTGATGTAATGTAGACCCTGTTATAACAGACTGATGTAATGTAGACCCTGTTATAACAGACTGATGTCATGTAGACCCTGTTATAACAGACTGATGTCATGTAGACCCTGTTATAACAGACTGATGTCATGTAGACCCTGTTATAACAGACTGATGTCATGTAGACCCTGTTATAACACAGACTGATGTCATGTAGACCCTGTTATAACAGACTGATGTCATGTAGACCCTGTTATAAACAGACTGATGTCATGTAGACCCTGTTATAACAGACTGATGTCATGTAGACCCTGTTATAACAGACTGATGTCATGTAGACCCTGTTATAACAGACTGATGTCATGTAGACCCTGTTATAACAGACTGATGTCATGTAGACCCTGTTATAACAGACTGATGTCATGTAGAACCTGTTATAACACAGACTGATGTCATGTAGACCCTGTTATAACACAGACTGATGTCATGTAGACCCTGTTATAACACAGACTGATGTCATGTAGACCCTGTTATAACACAGACTGATGTCATGTAGACCCTGTTATAACACAGACTGATGTCATGTAGAGTAGACCCTGTTATAACACAGACTGATGTCATGTAGACCCTGTTATAACACAGACTGATGTCATGTAGACCCTGTTATAACACAGACTGATGTCATGTAGACCCTGTTATAACACAGACTGATGTCATGTAGACCCTGTTATAACACAGACTGATGTCATGTAGACCCTGTTATAACAAACTGATGTCATGTAGACCCTGTTATAACAGACCGATGTCATGTAGACCCTGTTATAACAGACCGATGTCATGTAGACCCTGTTATAACAGACCGATGTAATGTAGACCCTGTTATAACAGACTGATGTCATGTAGACCCTGTTATAACAGACTGATGTCATGTAGACCCTGTTATAACAGACTGATGTAATGTAGACCCTGTTATAACAGACTGATGTCATGTAGACCCTGTTATAACAGACTGATGTCATGTAGACCCTGTTATAACAGACTGATGTCATGTAGACCCTGTTATAACAGACTGATGTCATGTAGACCCTGTTATAACAGACTGATGTCATGTAGACCCTGTTATAACAGACTGATGTCATGTAGACCCTGTTATAACAGACTGATGTCATGTAGACCCTGTTATAACAGACTGATGTAATGTAGACCCTGTTATAACAGACTGATGTCATGTAGACCCTGTTATAACAGACTGATGTAATGTAGACCCTGTTATAACAGACTGATGTCATGTAGACCCTGTTATAACAGACTGATGTCATGTAGACCCTGTTATAACAGACTGATGTCATGTAGACCCTGTTATGACACAGACTGATGTCATGTAGACCCTGTTATAACAGACTGATGTCATGTAGACCCTGTTATAACAGACTGATGTAATGTAGACCCTGTTATAACACAGACTGATGTAATGTAGACCCTGTTATAACAGACTGATGTCATGTAGACCCTGTTATAACAGACTGATGTCATGTAGACCCTGTTATAACAGACTGATGTAATGTAGACCCTGTTATAACACAGACTGATGTCATGTAGACCCTGTTATAACACAGACTGATGTCATGTAGACCCTGTTATAACAGACTGATGTCATGTAGACCCTGTTATAACACAGACTGATGTCATGTAGACCCTGTTATAACAGACTGATGTCATGTAGACCCTGTTATAACAGACTTATGTCATGTAGACCCTGTTATAACACAGACTGATGTCATGTAGACCCTGTTATAACAGACTGATGTAATGTAGACCCTATTATAACAGACGGATGTAATGTAGACCCTGTTATAACACAGACTGATGTCATGTAGACCCTGTTATAACAGACTGATGTAATGTAGACCCTATTATAACAGACTGATGTAATGTAGACCCTGTTATAACAGACTGATGTCATGTAGACCCTGTTATAACACAGACTGATGTCATGTAGACCCTGTTATAACAGACTGATGTAATGTAGACCCTATTATAACAGACTGATGTCATGTAGACCCTGTTATAACACAGACTGATGTCATGTAGACCCTGTTATAACAGACTGATGTAATGTAGACCCTATTATAACAGACTGATGTAATGTAGACCCTGTTATAACACAGACTGATGTCATGTAGACCCTGTTATAACACAGACTGATGTCATGTAGACCCTGTTATTACAGACTGATGTCATGTAGACCCTGTTATAACACTCTGATGTCATGTAGACCCTGTTATAACAGACTGATGTCATGTAGACCCTGTTATAACAGACTGATGTCATGTAGACCCTGTTATAACAGACTGATGTCATGTAGACCCTGTTATAACAGACTGATGTAATGTAGACCCTATTATAACAGACTGATGTCATGTAGACCCTGTTATAACAGACTGATGTAATGTAGACCCTATTATAACAGACTGATGTCATGTAGACCCTGTTATAACAGACTGATGTCATGTAGACCCTGTTATAACAGACTTATGTCATGTAGACCCTGTTATAACACAGACTGATGTCATGTAGACCCTGTTATAACAGACTGATGTAATGTAGACCCTATTATAACAGACTGATGTAATGTAGACCCTGTTATAACACAGACTGATGTCATGTAGACCCTGTTATAACACAGACTGATGTCATGTAGACCCTGTTATAACAGACTGATGTAATGTAGACCCTATTATAACAGACTGATGTAATGTAGACCCTGTTATAACACAGACTGATGTCATGTAGACCCTGTTATAACACAGACTGATGTCATGTAGACCCTGTTATTACAGACTGATGTCATGTAGACCCTGTTATAACAGACTGATGTCATGTAGACCCTGTTATAACACTCTGATGTCATGTAGACCCTGTTATAACAGACTGATGTCATGTAGACCCTGTTATAACAGACTGATGTCATGTAGACCCTGTTATAACAGACTGATGTCATGTAGACCCTGTTATAACAGACTGATGTAATGTAGACCCTATTATAACAGACTGATGTCATGTAGACCCTGTTATAACAGACTGATGTAATGTAGACCCTATTATAACAGACTGATGTAATGTAGACCCTGTTATAACAGACTGATGTCATGTAGACCCTGTTATAACAGACTGATGTCATGTAGACCCTGTTATAACTGACTGATGTCATGTAGACCCTGTTATAACACAGACTGATGTAATGTAGACCCTGTTATAACAGACTGATGTAATGTAGACCCTGTTATAACAGACTGATGTCATGTAGACCCTGTTATAACAGACTGATGTCATGTAGACACTGTTATAACAGACTGATGTCATGTAGACCCTGTTATAACAGACTGATGTCATGTAGACCCTGTTATAACAGACTGATGTCATGTAGACCCTGTTATAACAGACTGATGTAATGTAGACCCTGTTATAACAGACTGATGTAATGTAGACCCTGTTATAACAGACTGATGTCATGTAGACCCTGTTATAACACAGACTGATGTCATGTAGACACTGTTATAACAGACTGATGTAATGTAGACCCTGTTATAACAGACTGATGTCATGTAGACCCTGTTATAACACAGACTGATGTCATGTAGACCCTGTTATAACAGACTGATGTCATGTAGACCCTGTTATAACAGACTGATGTCATGTAGACCCTGTTATAACACAGACTGATGTAATGTAGACCCTGTTATAACAGACTGATGTCATGTAGACCCTGTTATAACAGACTGATGTCATGTAGACCCTGTTATAACACAGACTGATGTCATGTAGACCCTGTTATAACAGACTTATGTCATGTAGACCCTGTTATAACAGACTGATGTAATGTAGACCCTGTTATAACACAGACTGATGTAATGTAGACCCTGTTATAACAGACTGATGTCATGTAGACCCTGTTATAACAGACTGATGTCATGTAGACCCTGTTATAACAGACTGATGTAATGTAGACCCTGTTATAACACAGACTGATGTAATGTAGACCCTGTTATAACACAGACTGATGTCATGTAGACCCTGTTATAACAGACTGATGTCATGTAGACCCTGTTATAACACAGACTGATGTCATGTAGACCCTGTTATAACAGACTGATGTCATGTAGACCCTGTTATAACAGACTTATGTCATGTAGACCCTGTTATAACACAGACTGATGTCATGTAGACCCTGTTATAACAGACTGATGTAATGTAGACCCTATTATAACAGACGGATGTAATGTAGACCCTGTTATAACACAGACTGATGTCATGTAGACCCTGTTATAACAGACTGATGTAATGTAGACCCTATTATAACAGACTGATGTAATGTAGACCCTGTTATAACAGACTGATGTCATGTAGACCCTGTTATAACACAGACTGATGTCATGTAGACCCTGTTATAACAGACTGATGTAATGTAGACCCTATTATAACAGACTGATGTCATGTAGACCCTGTTATAACACAGACTGATGTCATGTAGACCCTGTTATAAACAGACTGATGTAATGTAGACCCTATTATAACAGACTGATGTAATGTAGACCCTGTTATAACACAGACTGATGTCATGTAGACCCTGTTATTACAGACTGATGTCATGTAGACCCTGTTATAACAGACTGATGTCATGTAGACCCTGTTATAACACTCTGATGTCATGTAGACCCTGTTATAACAGACTGATGTCATGTAGACCCTGTTATAACAGACTGATGTCATGTAGACCCTGTTATAACAGACTGATGTCATGTAGACCCTGTTATAACAGACTGATGTAATGTAGACCCTATTATAACAGACTGATGTCATGTAGACCCTGTTATAACAGACTGATGTAATGTAGACCCTATTATAACAGACTGATGTAATGTAGACCCTGTTATAACAGACTGATGTCATGTAGACCCTGTTATAACAGACTGATGTCATGTAGACCCTGTTATAACTGACTGATGTCATGTAGACCCTGTTATAACACAGACTGATGTAATGTAGACCCTGTTATAACAGACTGATGTAATGTAGACCCTGTTATAACAGACTGATGTCATGTAGACCCTGTTATAACAGACTGATGTCATGTAGACCCTGTTATAACAGACTGATGTCATGTAGACCCTGTTATAACAGACTGATGTAATGTAGACCCTGTTATAACAGACTGATGTAATGTAGACCCTGTTATAACAGACTGATGTCATGTAGACCCTGTTATAACACAGACTGATTTCATGTAGACACTGTTATAACAGACTGATGTAATGTAGACCCTGTTATAACAGACTGATGTCATGTAGACCCTGTTATAACACAGACTGATGTCATGTAGACCCTGTTATAACAGACTGATGTCATGTAGACCCTGTTATAACAGACTGATGTCATGTAGACCCTGTTATAACAGACTGATGTCATGTAGACCCTGTTATAACACAGACTGATGTAATGTAGACCCTGTTATAACAGACTGATGTCATGTAGACCCTGTTATAACAGACTGATGTCATGTAGACCCTGTTATAACACAGACTGATGTCATGTAGACCCTGTTATAACAGACTTATGTCATGTAGACCCTGTTATAACACAGACTGATGTCATGTAGACCCTGTTATAACAGACTGATGTCATGTAGACCCTGTTATAACAGACTGATGTCATGTAGACCCTGTTATAACACAGACTGATGTAATGTAGAACCTGTTATAACAGACTGATGTAATGTAGACCCTGTTATAACAGACTGATGTCATGTAGACCCTGTTATAACAGACTGATGTAATGTAGACCCTGTTATAACACAGACTGATGTCATGTAGACCCTGTTATAACACAGACTGATGTCATGTAGACCCTGTTATAACAGACTGATGTCATGTAGACCCTCTTATAACAGACTGATGTCATGTAGACCCTGTTATAACTGACTGATGTAATGTAGACCCTGTTATAACACAGACTGATGTCATGTAGACCCTGTTATAACAGACTGATGTCATGTAGACCCTGTTATAACAGACTGATGTCATGTAGACCCTGTTATAACAGACTGATGTAATGTAGACCCTGTTATAACACAGACTGATGTCATGTAGACCCTGTTATAACAGACTGATGTCATGTAGACCCTGTTATAACAGACTGATGTAATGTAGACCCTGTTATAACACAGACTGATGTCATGTAGACCCTGTTATAACAGACTGATGTCATGTAGACCCTGTTATAACTGACTGATGTCATGTAGACCCTGTTATAACAGACTGATGTCATGTAGACCCTGTTATAACACAGACTGATGTCATGTAGTGTCTATGTGACGTCCCCACTATGGACCCCTGTTATAACAGACTGTTTCTATGAGACGTCCCCACTATAGACCCCTGTTATAAGACTGTGTCTATGGGACGTCCCCACTATAGACCCCTGTTATAATAGACTGTGTCTATGGGACGTCCCCACTATAGACCCCTGTTATAACAGACTGTGTCTATGGGACGTCCCCACTATAGGCCCCTGTTATAACAGACTGTCTATGGGACGTCCCCACTATAGACCCCTGTTATAACAGACTGTGTCTATGGGACGTCCCCACTATAGACCCCTGTTATAACAGACTGTCTATGGGACGTCCCCACTATAGACTCCTGTTATAACAGACTGTCTATGGGACCCACTATAGTGGTTGTATTGTATCAGTGAAGACTCAGACCCCTGTTATAACAGACTGTCTATGGGACGTCCCCACTATAGACCCCCGTTATAACAGACTGTCTATGGGACCCACTATAGTGGTTGTATTGTATCAGTGAAGACTCAGACCCCTGTTATAACAGACTGTCTATGGGACGTCCCCACTATAGACCCCCGTTATAACAGACTGTCTATGGACCCACTATAGTGGTTGTATTGTATCAGTGAAGACTCAGACTCCTGTTATAACAGACTGTCTATGGGACCCACTATAGTGGTTGTATTGTATCAGTGAAGACTCAGACTCCTGTTATAACAGACTGTGTCTATGGGACCCACTATAGTGGTTGTATTGTATCAGTGAAGACTCAGACCCCTGTTATAACAGACTGTCTATGGGACCCACTATAGTGGTTGTATTGTATCAGTGAAGACTCAGACCCCTGTTATAACAGACTGTCTATGGGACCCACTATAGTGGTTGTATTGTATCAGTGAAGACTCGGACTCCTGTTATAACAGACTGTCTATGGGACCCACTATAGTGGTTGTATTGTATCAGTGAAGACTCAGACCCCTGTTATAACAGACTGTGTCTATGGGACGTCCCCACTATAGGCCCCTGTTATAACAGACTGTCTATGGGACGTCCCCACTATAGACCCCTGTTATAACAGACTGTGTCTATGGGACGTCCCCACTATAGACCCCTGTTATAACAGACTGTGTCTATGAGACGTCCCCACTATAGACCCCTGTTATAACAGACTGTGTCTGAGACGTTCCCACTATAGACCCCTGTTATAACAGACTGTCTATGGGACGTCCCCACTATAACAGACTGTCTATGGGACGTCCCCACTATAGACCCCTGTTATAACAGACTGTGTCTATGAGACGTCCCCACTATAGACCCCTGTTATAACAGACTGTGTCTATGAGACGTCAGACCCCTGTTATAACAGACTGTCTATGGGACGTCCCCACTATAGACCCCTGTTATAACAGACTGTGTCTATGAGACGTCCCCACTATAGACCCCTGTTATAGCAGACTGTCTATGGGACCCACTATAGAACCCTGTTATAACAGACTGTGTCTATGAGACATCCCCACTATAGACCCCTGTTATAACAGACTGTGTCTATGAGATGTCCCCACTATAGACCCCTGTTATAACAGACTGTGTCTATGAGATGTCCCCACTATAGACCCCTGTTATAACAGACTGTGTCTATGAGATGTCCCCACTATAGACCCCTGTTATAACAGACTGTGTCTATGGGACGTCCCCACTATAGACCCCTGTTATAACAGACTGTGTTTATGGGACGTCCCCACTATAGACTCCTGTTATAACAGACTGTGTCCATGGGACGTCCCCACTATAGTGGTTGTATTGTATCAGTGAAGACTCAGACTCCTGTTATAACAGACTGTCTATGGGACCCACTATAGTGGTTGTATTGTATCAGTGAAGACTCAGACTCCTGTTATAACAGACTGTGTCTATGGGACCCACTATAGTGGTTGTATTGTATCAGTGAAGACTCAGACCCCTGTTATAACAGACTGTCTATGGGACCCACTATAGTGGTTGTATTGTATCAGTGAAGACTCGGACTCCTGTTATAACAGACTGTCTATGGGACCCACTATAGTGGTTGTATTGTATCAGTGAAGACTCAGACTCCTGTTATAGCAGTCTGTCTATGGGACCCACTATAGTGGTTGTATTGTATCAGTGAAGACTCAGACTCCGTGTTCTAGTGGATTCCATTCTGTTTTTATTCCAGTTAGATAGTGGATCGTCCTTATTCCCCTATTCTTTAATGTCCTCGATATTAACCTCAGCGTCTTTCACCAGATAGACTGGCAAGCAGACAGACGGACAGGCAGGGAGGGAGGGATGCAGACGGACAGGGAGGAAGGCAGACGGACAGGCCGGCAGGGAGGGAGGCAGACAGATGGACAGGGAGGGAGGCAGATGGACAGGCCGGCAGGGAGGGAGGCAGACAGATGGACAGGGAGGGAGGCAGACGGACAGGCCGGCGGGGAGGGAGGCAGACAGACGGACAGATGGGCCGGCAGACAATCCTACAAAAAAAAAACAGGCTGATACGTCAGTCTCATTCCAACCACACAGTGTGGAGAAAACGTCTTTTAAAACAGCCGCTCTTAACAACAGCATGTTTAGAGTTAGCTAATAGACTGTTAGTTTACACACTTCCTCTGTTCAATTATAACGTGTTTGTGTCTTGTAGAGATACGAGTGTTTTATTTGCGTTTCCTCAGCACCAGATACATGAGTCCACTGATGACAGTCATGGGGAAACTAATCCAGGCCAGGACGTAGGATGAACCATATCCTCCCTTCCTTAGAGACTCCTCCGTAAAACTCTCCCTCTCCGCTGTGTAGATGGATGCTCCGATCATCACACACAGACCTGGGGGAGGAGGAGGAGGAGGTTAGGAACTAGGATAGGAAGGAGGTAGGATACAGAACCCCTCCAACTGACAGGACGTTTAAAACAGGAACACTGGCCTCCTTTACAGCGTCTCACAAATTATTCACACCCCTTGACTTATTCCACATTTTGTTGTGTTACAGCCTGAATTCAACATGGATTAAAACTTTTATTTTTTATTTTTTATCTCAAACATCTACACACAATACCCCATAATGACATCACAATACCCCATAATGACATCACAATACTCCACAATGACATCACAATACCCCATAATGACATCACAATACCCCATAATGACATCACAATACCCCATAATGACATCACAATACCCCATAATGACATCACAATACTCCACAATGACATCACAATACCCCATAATGACATCACAATACCCCATAATGACATCACAATACTCCACAATGACATCACAATACCCCATAATGACATCACAATACCCCATAATGACATCACAATACCCCATAATGACATCACAATACCCCCATAATGACAAAGTGATAATGTGTTTTTTAGACATATATTGAAGATGAAATACAGAAAATCTCATTTACATAATAATTCATACCCGAGTCAATACATGTTAGAATGAACTTTGGCATTGATTACGGCTGTGAGTCTTTCTGGGTAAGTCTCTAAGAGCTGTGAGTCTTTCTGGGTAGGTCTCTAAGAGCTGTGAGTCTTTCTGGGTCAGTCTAAGAGCTGTGAGTCTTTCTGGGTCAGTCTCTAAGAGCTGTGAGTCTTTCTGGGTACGTCTCTAAGAGCTGTGAGTCTTTCTGGGTCAGTCTCTAAGAGCTGTGAGTCTTTCTGGGTAAGTCTCTAAGAGCTGTGAGTCTTTCAGGGTACGTCTCTAAGAGCTGTGAGTCTTTCAGGGTAAGTCTCTAAGAGCTGTGAGTCTTTCTGGGTCAGTCTCTAAGAGATGCGAGTCTTTCAGGGTAAGTCTCTAAGAGCTGTGAGTCTTTCTGGGTACGTCTCTAAGAGCTGTGAGTCTTTCTGGGTAAGTCTCTAAGAGCTGTGAGTCTTTCTGGGTACGTCTCTAAGAGCTGTGAGTCTTTCTGGGTAACTCTCTAAGAGCTGTGAGTCTTTCTGGATCAGTCTCTAAGAGCTGTGAGTCTTTCTGGGTCAGTCTCTAAGAGATGTGAGTCTTTCTGGATCAGTCTCTAAGAGCTGTGAGTCTTTCTGGATCAGTCTCTAAGAGCTGTGAGTCTTTCTGGGTCAGTCTCTAAGAGATGTGAGTCTTTCTGGATCAGTCTCTAAGAGCTGTGAGTCTTTCTGGGTACGTCTCTAAGAGCTGTGAGTCTTTCTGGATCAGTCTCTAAGAGCTGTGAGTCTTTCTGGGCCAGTCTCTAAGAGCTGTGAGTCTTTCTGGGTAAGTCTCTAAGAGCTGTGAGTCTTTCTGGGTCAGTCTCTAAGAGCTGTGAGTCTTTCTGGATCAGTCTCTAAGAGCTGTGAGTGTTTCTGGGTACGTCTCTAAGAGCTGTGAGTCTTTCTGGGTAAGTCTCTAAGAGCTGTGAGTCTTTCTGGGTACGTCTCTAAGTGCTGTGAGTCTTTCTGGATCAGTCTCTAAGAGCTGTGAGTCTTTCAGGGTATGTCTCTAAGAGATGTGAGTGTCTTCTTGGTAAGCAACTCCAGTGTATATTTGGCCTTGTGTTTTTAGGTTATTGTCCTGCTGAAAGGTGAATTCATCTCCCAGTGTCAGACTGAACCAGGTTTTCCCTCTAGGATTTTGCCTGTGCTTAACTCCATTCTTTTCTTTTTATCCTAAAAAAACTCCCTAGTCCTTGTAGATGACAAGCATACCCATAACATGATGTAGCCACCACCATGCTGAAAATAAAAGATGTGTTGGATTTGCCACAAGCAAAGAAAATACAAACATAAAGTTCCTTCTTTCCACTCTGTCAGTTAGGTTAGTATTGAGGAGTAACTACAATGTAGTTTATCCATCCTCAGTGTTCTCCTATCACAGCCATTAAACTCTGTCAGTTAGGTTAGTATTGAGGAGTAACTACAATGTAGTTTATCCATCCTCAGTGTTCTCCTGTCACAGCCATTAAACTCTGTCAGTTAGGTTAGTATTGAGGAGTAACTACAATGTAGTTTATCCATCCTCAGTGTTCTCCTATCACAGCCATTAAACTCTGTCAGTTAGGTTAGTATTGAGGAGTAACTACAATGTTGTTGATCCATCCTCAGTTTTCTCCTATCACAGCCATTAAACTCTGTCAGTTAGGTTAGTATTGTGTAGTAACTATGTAGTTGTTGATCCATCCTCAGTGTTCTCCTGTCACAGCCATTAAACTCTGTCAGTTAGGTTAGTATTGAGGAGTAACTACAATGTAGTTGATCCATCCTCAGTGTTCTCCTATCACAGCCATTAAACTCTGTCAGTTAGGTTAGTATTGAGGAGTAACTATACTGTAGTTGATCCATCCTCAGTGTTCTCCTATCACAGCCATTAAACTCTGTCAGTTAGGTAGTATTGAGGAGTAACTATACTGTAGTTGATCCATCCTCAGTGTTCTCCTATCACAGCCATTAACTCTGTCAGTTAGGTTAGTATTGAGGAGTAACTATAATGTTGTTGATCCATCCTCAGTGTTCTCCTGTCACAGCCATTAAACTCTGTCAGTTAGGTTAGTATTGAGGAGTAACTCCAATGTTGTTGATCCATCCTCAGTTTCTCCTATCACAGCCATTAAACTCTGTCAGTTAGGTTAGTATTGAGGAGTAACTACAATGTTGTTGATCCATCCTCAGTTTTCTCCTATCACAGCCATTAAACTCTGTCAGTTAGGTTAGTATTGAGGAGTAACTATGTAGTTGTTGATCATCCTCAGTGTTCTCCTGTCACAGCCATTAAACTCTGTCAGTTAGGTTAGTATTGAGGAGTAACTACAATGTAGTTTATCCATCCTCAGTGTTCTCCTATCACAGCCATTAAACTCTGTCAGTTAGGTTAGTATTGAGGAGTAACTATAATGTAGTTTATCCATCCTCAGTGTTTCTCCTATCACAGCCATTAAACTCTGTCAGTTAGGTTAGTATTGAGGAGTAACTATAATGTTGTTGATCCATCCTCAGTGTTCTCCTGTCACAGCCATTAAACTCTGTCAGTTAGGTTAGTATTGAGGAGTAACTATAATGTTGTTGATCCATCCTCAGTGTTCTCCTGTCACAGCCATTAAACTCTGTCAGTTAGGTTAGTATTGAGGAGTAAACTATAATGTTGTTGATCCATCCTCAGTGTTCTCCTGTCACAGCCATTAAACTCTGTCC
>NW_022261983.1:18121561-18134061 GCF_002021735.2 Oncorhynchus kisutch
CACACACTCCCGTCTCCATGTCTTACTTGTGCAGAGCGAGAGGAGGAACCTTGGAGGGCTTCTCGGCTGTGTCCCGTAACAGGAAGTCCTCGCTTCAGGTATTTCTCCGTACTCCTCCATTATGGCGGAGGCAGCAGACGTGATGATGCCCAGCCCGTCCCTCACCCGCGCCTCCAGAGGGTAGTCCCAGTCCTCAGAGGAGACGGACACCATGCCCGAGGGGAACTCCTCGGGTACCGTCTCGGTGGTGCCGGAGGTCAGGCTGGAGACGATCCAGATGTATCCGAACCCGGTGAGGCCCAGGGAGCGAGCCTCCTCCAGGATAAAGACTCCCTCGTCTTTAGAGCAGTACAACAGAACCACCGGGGATTGGACCTTCTTCAACATGATTTGACTCTTACTGTCTTCCTCCACAGCATCTAATGTTATGATGTGCTGCAGGTCCCAGCCTACAAAACTACAGGTGGAGAGAGATGGAGAGATGAGATGGAGAGATGAGAATGGAGAGATGAGATGGAGAGAGAGATGGAGAGATGAGATGGAGAGATGAGATGGAGAGACATGGAGAGAGATGGAGAGATGGAGAGACGTGGAGAGATGGAGAGATGAGATGGAGAGATGAGATGGAGAGATGAGATGGAGAGAGATGGAGAGATGGAGAGACGTGGTGAGATGGAGAGATGAGATGGAGAGATGAGATGGAGAGATGAGATGGAGAGATGAGATGGAGAGACATGGAGAGAGATGGAGAGATGGAGAGACGTGGAGAGATGGAGAGATGAGATGGAGAGATGAGATGGAGAGATGAGATGGAGAGAGATGGAGAGATGGAGAGACGTGGAGAGATGGAGAGATGAGATGGAGAGATGAGATGGAGAGAGATGGAGAGAGATGGAGAGATGGAGAGATGAGATGGAGAGAGATGGAGAGAGAGATGGAGAGAGATGGAGAGATGGAGAGACATGGAGAGATGCAGAGACGTGGAGAGATGGAGTGATGAGAGAGACGGGGAGAGATGGAGAGAGACAGAGAGAGACGGGGAGAGATGGAGAGAGACAGAGAGAGATGGGGAGAGATGGAGAGAGACAGAGAGAGATGGGGAGAGATGGAGAGAGACAGAGAGAGACGGGGAGACATGGAGAGAGAAAGAGAGACGGGGAGAGATGGAGAGAGACAGAGAGAGATGGGGAGAGATGGAGGACAATCAGTTAAAACCCCATCTAACGTTATGATTGACACCTGTTAATGTATATTATATATAATCCTGTATGTTAATGTATATTATATCCTGTATATACTCCTATATGTTAATGTATATATTATCCTGTATATACTCCTATATGTTAATGTATATTATATCCTGTATATACTCCTATATGTTCATGTATATATTATACTGTATATAATCCTATATGTTAATGTATATATTATACTGTATATAATCCTATATGTTAATGTATATTATATATAATCCTATATGTTAATGTATATATATTTAATCCTATATGTTAATGTATATTATATATAATCCTATATGTTAATGTATATTATATTTAATCCTATATGTTAATGTATATATTATACTTTATATAATCCTATATGTTAATGTATATATTATATCCTGTATATACTCCTATATGTTAATGTATATTATATATAATCCTATATGTTAATGTATATATTATACTTTATATAATCCTATATGTTAATGTAAATATTATACTGTATATAATCCTATATGTTAATGTATATTATATATAATCCTATGTGTTAATGTAAATATTATACTGTATATAATCCTATATGTTAATGTATATTATATATAATCCTATATGTTAATGTATATTATATATAATCCTATGTGTTAATGTAAATATTATACTGTATATAATCCTATATGTTAATGTATATTATATTTAATCCTATATGTTAATGTATATTATATATAATCCTATATGTTAATGTATATTATATATAATTATATATGTTAATGTAAATATCATACTGTATTTAATCCTATATGTTAATGTATATTATATATAATCCTATATGTTAATGTAAATATTATACTGTATATAATCCTATATGTTAATGTATATTATATTTAATCCTATATGTTAATGTATATTATATATAATCCTATATGTTAATGTATATTATATATAATCCTATATGTTAATGTATATATCATACTGTATTTAATCCTATATGTTAATGTAAATATTATACTGTATATAATCCTATATGTTAATGTGTATTATATATAATCCTATATGTTAATGTAAATATTATACTGTATATAATCCTATATGTTAATGTAAATATTATACTGTATTTAATCCTATATGTTAATGTATATTATATATAATCCTATATGTTAATGTAAATATTATACTGTATATAATCCTATATGTTAATGTAAATATTATACTGTATATAATCCTACAGTATATGTTAATGTACAGAAGTTTAAATACATTTAGGTTGGAGTCATTAAAACTTGTTTTTCAACCACTTCACAAATGTCTTGTTAACAAACTATAGTTTTGGCAAGTAGGTGAGGACATCTACTTCGTGCATGACACAAGTCATTTTTACAACAATTGTTTACAGACAGATGATTTCACTTATAATTCACTGTATCACATTTCCAGTGGGTCAGAAGTTTACATACACTAAGTTGACTGTGCCTTTAAACAGCTTGGAAAATTCCAGAAAATGATGTCATGGCTTTAGAAGCTTCTGATTGGCTAATTGACATCATTTGAGTCAATTAGAGGTGTACAGGTGGATGTATTTCAAGGCCTACCTTCAAACTCAGAGCCTCTTTGCTTGACATCACAGGAAAATCAAAAGAAATCAGCCAAAACCACAAAAACATTGTAGACTTCCACAAGTCTGGTTCATTCTTGGGAGCAATTTTCAAACACCTGAAGCTACCACATTCACCTGTACAAACAGTAGTACACAAGTATAAACACCTGAAGGTACCACGTTCACCTGTACAAACAGTAGTACGCAAGTATAAACACCTGAAGGTACCACGTTCACCTGTACAAACAGTAGTACGCAAGTATAAACACCTGAAGGTACACGTTCATCTGTACAAACAGTAGTACGCAAGTATAAACACCTGAAGGTACCACGTTCATCTGTACAAACAGTAGTACGCAAGTATAAACACCTGAAGGTACCACGTTCATCTGTACAAACAGTAGTACGCAAGTATAAACACCTGAAGGTACCACGTTCATCTGTACAAACAGTAGTACGCAAGTATAAACACCTGAAGGTACCACGTTCATCTGTACAAACAGTAGTACGCAAGTATAAACACCATGGGACCACGCAGCCGTCATACCGCTCAGGAAGGAGACGCGTTCTGTCTCCTTGAGATTAACGTACTTTGGAAAAAGCCACTGCTCCAAAAATGCCTAAAAAACCCTGACTATGGTTTGAAATTGCACATGGGGTACAAATATCATAATTTTTCTAGAAATGTCCTCTGGTCTGATGAAACAAAATAGAACTGTTTGGCCATAATGACCATCGTTATGTTTGGAGGAAAAAGGGGGATGCTTGCAAGCCAAAGAACACCATCCCAACCTTGAAGCACGGGGGTGACAGCATCATGTTGTGTGGGGTGCTTTGCTGCAGGAGGGACTGGTGCACTTCACAAAATAGATGGCATCATGAGGGGGGGAAATTACGCGGGTATATTGAAGCAACATCTCAAGACATCAGTCAGGAAGTTAAAGCTTAGTCGCAAATGGGTCTTCCAAATGGACAATGACCCCAAGCATACTTCCAAAGTTGTGGCAAAATGGCTTAAGGACAACAAAGTCAAGGTATTGGAGTGGCCATCACAAAACCCTGAACTCAATCCTATAGAAAATGTGTGGGCAGAACTGAAAAAGCGTGTGCGAGCAAGGAGCCCTACAAACCTGACTCAGTTACACCAGCTCTGTCAGGAGGAATGGGCCAAAATTCACCCAACTTATTGTAAGAAGCTTGTGGAAGGCTACCCGAAACGTTTGACCCAAGTTAAACAATTTAAAGGCAATGCTACCAAATACTAATTGAGTGTATGTAAACTTCTGACCCACTGGGAATGTGATGAAATAAATAGAAGCTGAAATAAATCATTCTCTCTTACTATTATTCTAACAATAATGTATATTACATATAATGACATAGATTAATGTATAGTATATATAATCCTACATTATATGTCAATGGATATTATATAAATTGACATATGTTCATGTGTCTTATATATAACAACATATGTTGACATATATTATATATAATGACGTGTGTATAATATATATATTTCTACAGTATATTTTAATATATATTATATATATAATGACATATGTCCATGTATATTATATATAATCCTACCATATATGTTAATGTATTTTATATATATATTCCTACAGTATTTGTTAATATATATATAATGACATGCGTTAATGTATATAATATATATATTCCTACAGTATATGTTAATGTATATAATATATATTCCTACAGTATATGTTAATGTATTTTATATATATATTCCTACAGTATATGTTAATGTATTTTATATATATATTCCTACAGTATTTGATAATATATATATAATGACATGCGTTAACGTATATAATATATATTCCTACGGTATATGTTAATGTATTTAATATATATTCCTACAGTATATGTTAATGTATATAATATATATTGCTACAGTATATTTGAATGCATATTATATATAATGACATATGTTAATGTATTTAATATATATTCCTACAGTATATGTTAATGTATATAATATATATTCCTACAGTATATATTAATGTTTATTATATATATTGCTACATGCTAATGCGTATTATATATAATGATACATGCTAATGTGTATTATATATATTGCTACATGCTAACGGGTATTATATATAATGCTACATGCTAATGTGTATTATATATATTGCTACATGCTAACGGGTATTATATATATTGCTACATGCTAACGTGTATTATATATAATGCTACATGCTAATGTATATTATATATATTGCTACATGCTAATGCGTATTATATATAATGATACATGCTAATGTGTATTATATATATTGCTACATGCTAACGGGTATTATATATATTGCTACATGCTAACGTGTATTATATATAATGCTACATGCTAACGTGTATTATATATAATGCTACATGCTAATGTATATTATATATATTGCTACATGCTAATGTGTATTATATATAATGCTACATGCTAATGTGTATTATATATATTGCTACATGCTAACGGGTATTATATATAATGCTACATGCTAACGTGTATTATATATAATGCTACATGCTAATGTGTATTATATATAATGCTACATGCTAATGTATATTATATAATGCTACATGCTAATGTGTACCTGTTGTCCACGGTGCTCTTGAGGACGTTGATAAACTCCTGGTACCCGGGGAACTTGGAGGTGACGATGGAAAAGATGTGCCAGTCGTACTCCTCCATGATGCTCAACATCAACAGCGCCTCCTGCTGGATGGAAGCTCCAAACTGGAAAAACGTTGACTTGTCGTCCTGATGGAGAGAGAAGAGAGAGGGAAGAGAGAGAGTTATATATCATCCTGATAGAGAGAGAGAAGAGAGAGAGGAGAGAGAGAGAGAGAGAGAGAGAGAGAGAGAGAGAGAGAGAGAGAGAGAGAGAGAAGAGAGAGAGAAGAGAGAGGGAAGAGAGAGGGAAGAGAGAGACAGAGAGAAGGAAGAGAGAGAGAAGAGAGAGAGAGAGAGAGAGAGAGAGAGAGAGAAGAGAGAGGGAAGAGAGAGGGAAGAGAGAGACAGAGAGAGAAGAGAGAGAGTTATATATCATCCTGATAGAGAGAGAGAGGAGAGAGAGAGAGAGAGAGAGAGAGAGAGAGAGAGAGAGAGAGAGAGAAGAGAGAGGGAAGAGAGAGGGGAAGAGAGAGACAGAGAGAAGGAAGAGAGAGAGAAGAGAGTGGGAAGAGAGAGAGAAAGAGAGAGAGAAGAGAGAGGGAAGAGAGGGAAGAGAGAGACAGAGAGAGAAGAGAGAGAGTTATATATCATCCTGATAGAGAGAGAGAAGAGAGAGAGGAGAGAGAGAGAGAGAGAGAGAGAGAGAGAGAGAGAGAGAGAGAGAGAGAGAGAGAGAGAGAGAGAGAAGAGAGAGGGAAGAGAGAGGGAAGAGAGAGACAGAGAGAAGGAAGAGAGAGAGAAGAGAGTGGGAAGAGAGAGAGAGAGAGAGAGAGAGAGAAGAGAGAGGGAAGAGAGAGGGAAGAGAGAGACAGAGAGAGAAGAGAGAGAGTTATATATCATCCTGATAGAGAGAGAGAATCAAATCAAATTAAATGTATTTCTATAGCCCTTCGTACATCAGCTGATATCTCAAAGTGCTGTACAGAAACCCAGCCTAAAACCCCAAACAGCAAGCAATGCAGGTGTAGAAGCACCTGAGAGGGAGTGTGACTATTGGACCACTACCAGAATAAACAGTTCAGAATGAACAATGTCAAACCTACGTCCCACACATAAACCAGATGTCAGTCTAATGTCTGCTACATGAGAGCCCACTCCACTGAAAACAGCTACAGTTATACAGATACACAACTAGAAGACGGTCAATTAGACCAGGGTACATAGATGAGGTGTTATAGAACTAGATGGTCAATTAGACCAGGGTACATAGATGAGGTGTTATAGAACTAGATGGTCAATTAGACCAGGGTACATAGATGAGGTGTTATAGAACTAGATGGTCAATTAGACCAGGGTACATAGATGAGGTGTTATAGAACTAGATGTAGACCAGGGTACATAGATGAGGTGTTATAGAACTAGATGTAGACCAGGGTACATAGATGAGGTGTTATAGAACTAGATGGTCAATTAGACCAGGGTACATAGATGAGGTGTTATAGAACTAGATGGTCAATTAGACCAGGGTACATAGATGAGGTGTTATAGAACTAGATGGTCAATTAGACCAGGGTACATAGATGAGGTGTTATAGAACTAGATGGTCAATTAGACCAGGGTACATAGATGAGGTGTTATAGAACTAGATGGTCAATTAGACCAGGGTACATAGATGAGGTGTTATAGAACTAGATGGTCAATTAGACCAGGGTACATAGATGGGGTGTTATAGAACTAGAGGGTCAATTAGACCAGGGTACATGGATGAGGTGTTATAGAACTAGATGGTCAATCAGACCATGGTACATATATGAGGTGTTATAGAACTAGATGGTCAATCAGACCATGGTACATGGATGAGGTGTTATAGAACTAGATGGTCAATTAGACCAGGGTACATAGATGAGGTGTTATAGAACTAGATGGTCAATTAGACCAGGGTACATGGATGAGGTGTTATAGAACTAGATGGTCAATTAGACCAGGGTACATGGATGAGGTGTTATAGAACTAGATGGTCAATTAGACCAGGGTACATAGATGAGGTGTTATAGAACTAGATGGTCAATTAGACCAGGGTACATGGATGAGGTGTTATAGAACTAGATGTAGACCAGGGTACATAGATGAGGTGTTATAGAACTAGATGGTCAATTAGACCAGGGTACATAGATGAGGTGTTATAGAACTAGATGTAGACCAGGGTACATAGATGAGGTGTTATAGAACTAGATGGTCAATTAGACCATGGTACATAGATGAGGTGTTATAGAACTAGATGTAGACCAGGGTACATAGATGAGGTGTTATAGAACTAGATGGTCAATTAGACCAGGGTACATAGATGAGGTGTTATATAACTAGATGTAGACCAGGGTACATAGATGAGGTGTTATAGAACTAGATGGTCAATTAGACCAGGGTACATAGATGAGGTGTTATATAACTAGATGGTCAATTAGACCAGGGTACATAGATGAGGTGTTATAGAACTAGATGGTAAATTAGACCAGGGTACATAGATGAGGTGTTATAGAACTAGATGGTCAATTAGACCAGGGTACATAGATGAGGTGTTATAGAACTAGATGGTCAATTAGACCAGGGTACATAGATGAGGTGTTATAGAACTAGAGGGTCAATTAGACCAGGGTACATGGATGAGGTGTTATAGAACTAGATGGTCAATCAGACCATGGTACATATATGAGGTGTTATAGAACTAGATGGTCAATCAGACCATGGTACATGGATGAGGTGTTATATAACTAGATGGTCAATTAGACCAGGGTACATAGATGAGGTGTTATAGAACTAGATGGTCAATTAGACCAGGGTACATAGATGAGGTGTTATAGAACTAGATGGTCAATTAGACCAGGGTACATGGATGAGGTGTTATAGAACTAGATGGTCAATTAGACCAGGGTACATGGATGAGGTGTTAACAAATAGATGGTCAATTAGACCATGGTACATGGATGAGGTGTTATAGAACTAGACGGTCAATTAGACCAGGGTACATGGATGAGGTGTTAACAACGAGTAGATCGTCAATTAGACCAGGGTACATAGATGAGGTGTTAACAACTAGATGGTCAATTAGACCAGGGTACATAGATGAGGTGTTAACAACTAGTAGATGGTCAATTAGACCAGGGTACATATATGAGGTGTTAACAACTAGTAGATGGTCAATTAGACCAGGGTACATAGATGAGGTGTTATAGAACTAGATGGTCAATTAGACCAGGGTACATGGATGAGGTGTTAACAACTAGTAGATCGTCAATTAGACCAGGGTACATAGATGAGGTGTTATATGATGAGAAATAAGTGAACTCAGGCTATCCGGAAGGCCAAAGTTAGCTACTTTAAGGAGCTGTTCTCTCTGTGGGTCGAACCCCAAGAAGATCTGGAAAACGGTTAAAGACCTGGAGAATAAACCCTCCTCCTCCCAGCTGCCCATGTCCCTTAATGTTGATGATGTGGTTGTTACTGACAAGAAGCACATGGCTGAGCTCTTTAAATCACCACTTCATTAAAGTCAGGATTCATATTTGACTCAGCCATGCCTCCTTGCTGGTCAAACACTTCCCCTTCTCCTAACCCCTTCTGATGCTACTATCCCTGAAGCTCCTCCCTCTTTTTCCCCTTCTAATGCTACTATCCCTGAAGCTCCTCCCTCTTTTCCCCCTTCTAATGCTACTATCCCTGAAGCTCCTCCCTCTTTTCCACCTTCTAATGCTACTATTCCTGAAGCTCCTCCCTCTTTTCCTCCTTCTGATGCTACTATCCCTGAAGCTCCTCCCTCTTTCCCCCCTTCTAATGCTACTATCCCTGAAGCTCCTCCCTCTTTTACACCTTCTAATGCTACTATCCCTGAAGCTCCTCCCTCTTTCCCCCCTTCTAATGCTACTACCCCTGAAGCTCCTCCCTCTTTTTCCCCTTCTAATGCTACTATTCCTGAAGCTCCTCCCTCTTCCCCCCCTTCTAATGCTACTATTCCTGAAGCTCCTCCCTCTTTCCCCCCTTCTAATGCTACTATCCCTGAAGCTCCTCCCTCTTTTCCCCCTTCTAATGCTACTATTCCTGAAGCTCCTCCCTCTTTTCCCCCTTCTAATGCTACTATTCCTGAAGCTCCTCCCTCTTTCCCCCCTTCTAATGCTACTATTCCTGAAGCTCCTCCCTCTTTTTCTTCTGCCCTGCTACAAAGGCCGTCTAAAGAGTATTGGTGTCTCTGAGGGGTCTTTGGCCTGGTTTGCTAACTACCTCTCTCAAAGACTGCAGTGTATAAAGTCATAAAATCTGCTGTCTCAGCCACTGCATGGCACCAATGGAGTACCCCAAGGCTCAATCCTAGGCCCCACGCTTTTTCTCAACAACATCAACAACAGCTCAGGCAGTAGGAAGCTCTCTTATCCATTTATATGCAGATGGTAGTCTTATACTCAGCTGGCCCCTCCCTGGATTTGGTGTTAAACGCTCTACAACAGAGCTTTCTCTGTTCTTAACCGTGTTCTGAACACCTCCAAAAGGTGAAGTGGTTTGGCCCCACAGGTGTTGTAGTATAAAGTAGTGCACTATATAGGGAATAGGGCTGTAGTATAAAGTAGTGCACTATATAGGGAATAGGGCTGTAGTATATAGTAGTGCACTAGATAGGGAATAGGGCTGTAGTATAAAGTAGTGTACTATATAGGGAATAGGGCTGGAGTATAAAGTAGTGTACTAGATAGGGAATAGGGCTGTAGTATAAAGTAGTGCACTAGATAGGGAATAGGGACCATTTGGGAGATATCCTCAGCCATTTGTTACAACACAGACCCTGGGACAGAGCAGAACCTGTTATTCCCACAGCAGAACAGCATCCCACAGAGGCAAGAGAAGAACCGATCGTTTGGATTCGTGTGTAAAGGGCAAGTCCACCGCTTTAAAACCCTCATGTTTTATTATCTACAGTGTCTACGTAACGTGGGAACCTTGAAGCTCATTGGTTTTAAAATCTCTATTTTTCTTCCTTTGCCCTGTGATCTGTCAGGACCTTTCTCCTTTCACCACATCGACACGTCGTTTTCTTCTCCAAAACAGTTTTTTTTTTCTCCTGGAGATGATGAATATGAGGTTGAAACGTGGTGGAATATACCTTTAATATTCAAAATTCTATAAAAATGGATTGAAGTCAATAAAAACTCTCTGTAATAAGGTAGGAATCTGTGTGTGTGTGTTCTCTCTCTGTCTCAGCAGTAAAAGGTGACAGTCATTCTCACACAGCCCTTGTCCACGCGTCGCTGTGATCAGAAATAAGAAGTGTGGGGGGGGAGGGGGGGGGGGGGGTGAAGGAGACAGACAGCCTTGGAGAGGTGATACGTTTGTGTCTGTATGTCTGTCTGTCTGTCTGCCTGTCAGTCTGGCTGTCAGTCTGCCTGCCTGTCAGTCTGCCTGCCTGCCTGTCAGTCTGCCTGTCAGTCTGCCTGTCTGTCAGTCTGTCTGTCAGTCTGCCTGTCTGTCAGTCTGCCTGTCAGTCTGCCTGCCTGTCAGTCTATCTGTCAGTCTGCCTGTATGTCAGTCTGTCTGTCAGTCTGCCTGTCTGTCAGTCTATCTGTCAGTCTGCCTGTCTGTCAGTCTGTCTGTCAGTCTGCCTGTCTGTCAGTCTGTCTGTCAGTCTGCCTGTCTGTCAGTCTGTCTGTCAGTCTGCCTGTCTGTCAGTCTGTCTGTCAGTCTGCCTGTCTGTCAGTCTGTCTGTCTGTCTGTCTGTCAGTCTGCCTGTCTGTCAGTCTGTCTGTCAGTCTGCCTGTCTGTCAGTCTGTCTGTCAGTCTGCCTGTCTGTCTGTCTGTCAGTCTGTCTGTCTGTCAGTCTGCCTGTCTGTCAGTCTGTCTGTCAGTCTGCCTGTCTGTCAGTCTGCCTGTCTGTCAGTCTGTCTGTCAGTCTGCCTGTCTGTCAGTCTGTCTGTCAGTCTGTCTGTCAGTCTGCCTGTCTGTCTGTCAGTCTGCCTGCCTGTCTGTCTGTCAGTCTGTCTGTCAGTCTGCCTGTCTGTCAGTCTGTCTGTCAGTCTGTCTGTCAGTCTGCCTGTCTGTCAGTCTGCCTGTCAGTCTGTCTGTCAGTCTGCCTGTCTGTCAGTCAGTCTGTCAGCCTGTCTGTCAGTCTGTCTGTCAGTCTGCCTGTCTGTCAGTCTGTCTGTCAGTCTGCCTGTCTGTCAGTCTGCCTGTCAGTCTGCCTGTCTGTCAGTCTGTCTGTCTGTCAGTCTGTCTGTCAGTCTGCCTGTCAGTCTGCCTGTCTGTCAGTCTGTCTGTCTGTCAGTCTGTCTGTCTGTCCAGAGTTTTACGTGTTTCTGACATGTCTGGTACTGTATATCCAGCAGTATGTGGACACCCCTTCAAATCAGTGGATTCTATTTTAGCCACAACCCGTTGCTGACGGGTGTATAAATCAAGCACACAGCCATGCAATCTCCATAGACAAACATTGGCAGTAGAATGACCCGTACTGAAAAACCAAAGTGACATTCAACGTCTCATCATCTCATCACTTGTTCGTTAAATTTCCAAACTTGGAAGCAACGTCAACACAAGATGGTCAATATCGTCGGGAGCTTCATGAAATGGGTTTTCATGGCCGAGCAGCAGCACAGTCAGTCTGCCTGTCAGTCTGCCTGTCACAGGCCTAAGATCAACATGAGCAACGCCAAGCGTCATCTGGAGCTCGTCGCCATTGGACTCTGGAGCAGTGGAAACGCGTTCTCTGGAGGGATGAATCACACTTCACCACCTGGCAGTACCCGACTGACGAATCTGGGTTTGGCAGATGCCAGGAGAATCTGCCCCAATGCATAGTGCACATAGTGTTTGATTTGATTTGATTTACCTGCCCCAATGCATAGTGCCAACTGTAAAGTTTGGTGGATGAGGAATAATTGAATAATGGAGCTGTTCTTCATGGTTTGGGCCCCTTTAGTTCCAGAGAGATTCCAGAGGTCAATCTTAACCAACAATATACATTCTAGATGATTCTGTCCTTCCAACTTAGTGGCAACAGTTTTAGGGAAAGGCCATT